>NW_028270150.1:7621555-7849055 GCF_037043375.1 Chiloscyllium plagiosum | reverse complement strand
GTCTGTGTGTGCCTGGGTCTGTGTGTGTGTCTGTGTCTGTGTCTGTGTGCATGTGTCTATGTGTGTGTGTGTGTCTGTGTCTGTGTATCTGTGTCTGTGTGCATGTCGGTGTGTGTGTCTGTGTCTGTGTGTGTGTCTGTGTGTGTCTGTGTGCGTGTCTGTGTGTGTCTGTGTGTGTATGCGTGTGTGTGCGCGTCTGCCGCTCTGTGTCTGTGTGTATGTCTGTGTGTGTGTTTGTGTCTGTGTCTGTGTCTGTGTGTGTCTATGTGTGTGTATCTCTGTGTGTGTCTGTGTGAATGTGTCTGTGTGTGTGTGTGTCTGTGTGTCAGTGTATGTCTGTGTGTGTGTCTGTGTGTGTCTGTGTCTGCATCTGTGTGTGTCTGTTTCTGTGTCTTTGTGTGTGCATGTGTCTGTGTGTGTGTCTGTGTGTGCCCTGTGTGTGTGTGTCTGTGTGTGTGTCTGTGTGTGTGTCTGTGTGTGTGTCTGTCTGTGTGTCTGTCTGTGTGTGCCCTGTGTGTGTGTCTGTGTGTGTGCGTGTGCCAGTGTGTGTCTGTGTGTGTCTGCGTGTATGTGTCTGTCTGTGTGTGTGTGTGTCTGCGTGTATATGTCTGTGTGTGTGTGTGTGTGACTGTAGTTCTGTGTGTGTCTGTGTGTGTGTCTGTGTGTGTGTGTCTGTGTGTTTGTGTGTGTGTGTGTGTGTGTGTGTGTCTGTGTGCGTCTGTGTGTGTGTGTCTGTGTGTGTGTCTGTGGGTGTCTTTGTGTGTGTGTCTGTGTCCGTATCTGTGTGTGTGTCTCTATGTGTGTATGTGTCTGTGTGTGCCTGTGTGTGTGTGTCCTTAGGTCTGTGTGTGTGTCTGTGTCTGTGTGTATGTCTGTGTGTGTTTCTGTGTGTCTGTGTGTGTGTGTCTGTGTGTCTGTGTGCATCTGTGTCAGTGTGTACATGTGTGTGCGTTTGTGTGTGTATTTCTGTGTGTGTGTCTGTGTGTGTCTGTGTTTGTGTTTGTCTGTATGTGTGTGTCTGTGTGTTTCTGTGTGTGTATGTCTGTGTGTGTGTCTGTGTGTTTGTGTGTGTCTATGTGTCTATGTGTATGTGTGTGTGTGTTTGTGTGTGTGTGTCTCTGTCTGTGTGTTTGTGTGTGTGTGTCTGTGTGTATGTGTCTGTGTCAGTGTGTGTTTGTGTGTGTTTGTCTGTGTGTGTGTCTGTGTCTGTGTGTGTCTGTTTGTGTGTCTGTTTGTATGTGTCTGTCTGTGTGTCTGTGTGCATCTGTGTCTGTGTGTACGTGTGAGTGTATTTGTGTGTGTATTTCTGTGTGTGTGTGTCTGTGTTTGTGTGTTTGTGTCTGTGTGTATGTGTGTTTCTGTGTGTGTGTCTGTGTTTGTGTTTATCTGTATGTGTGTGTCTGTGTGTGTGTCTGTGTTTGTGTGTGTCTGTGTGTTTGTGTGTGTGTATGTCTGTGTGTGTATGTCTGTGTGTGTGTCTGTGTGTCGGTGTGTGTCTATGTGTCTGTGTGCATCTGTGTCTGTGTGTATGTGTGTGTGTTTGTGTGTGTGTGTCTGTGTTTGTGTGTTTGTGTGTGTGTGTCTGTGTGTATGTGTGTGTGTGTTTGTGTCTGTGTCTGTGTGTTTGTGTGTGTCTGTGTGTATGTGTGTGTGTGTTTGTGTGTGTGTCTGTGTCTGTGTGTTTGTGTGTGTGTGTGTCTGTGTGTATGTGTGTGTCTGTGTGTCTGTCTGTGGCTGTGTCAGTGTGTGTTTGTGTGTGTTTGTCTGTGTGTGTGTGTCTGTGTCTGTGTGTGTCTGTGTCTGTGTGTGTCTGTTTGTATGTGTCTGTGTGTGTGTGTGTCTGTGTGTGTCTGTGTGTCTGTGTCTGTGTGTGTGTGTCTGTGTGTGTGTCTGTGTCTGTGTGTGTGTGTGTCTGTGTGTCTGTGTCTGTGTGCATGTGTCTGTGTGTGTGTGTCTGTGTCTGTGTGTCTGTGTCTGTGTGTGTCTGTATGTGTATGCGTGTGTGTGCGCGTCTGCCGCTCTGTGTCTGTGTGTGTATGTCTGTGTGTGTGTCTGTGTGTGTGTTTGTGTCTGTGTGTTTGTGTCTGTGTCTGTGCATGTGTCTGTGTGTGTGTCTGTGTGTGTCTGTGTGTGTCTATGTGTGTGTACCTCTGTGCGTGTCTGTGTGAATGTGTCTGTGTCTGTGTGTGTCTGCGTGTGTGTGTCTGTGTGTCTGTGTATGTCTGTGTGTGTGTCTGTGTGTGTCTGTGTCTGCGTCTGTGTGTGTCTGTTTCTGTGTCTTTGTGTGTGCATGTGTGTGTGTGTGTCTGTGTGTGAGTCTGCGTGTCTGTGTCTGTGTCTGTGCGTGTGCCAGTGTGTGTCTGTGTGTGCCTGCGTGTATGTGTGTCTGTGTGTGAGACTGTAGTTCTGTGTGTGTGTCTGTGTGTGTGTCTGTGTGTTTGTGTCTGTGTGTGTGTGTCTGTGTGTGTGTGTCTGTGTCTGTGTGTGGGTCTGTGTGTGTGTGTCTGTGTGTGTGTCTGTGTGTGTGTGTCTGTGTCTGTGTGTGTGCGTGTGCCAGTGTGTGTCTGTGTGTGCCTGCGTGTATGTGTGTCTGTGTGTGTGTGTGTGAGACTGTAGTTCTGTGTGTGTGTCTGTGTGTGTGTCTGTGTGTTTGTGTCTGTGTGTGTGTGTCTGTGTGTGTGTGTCTGTGTCTGTGTGTGTGTCTGTGTGTGTGTCTGTGGCTGTCTTTGTGTGTGTGTCTTTGTGTGTGTGTCTGTGTGCGTATTTGTGTGTGTGTCTCTATGCGTGTGTGTGTCTGTGTGTATGAGTCTGGGTGTGTGTGTCTGTGTGTGCCTGTGTCTCTGTGTGTGTGTCTGTGCGTGTATCTGTGCATGTGTGTGTGTGTGTGTGTGTCTGTAGGTCTGTGTGTCTGTTTGTGTGTGTCTGTGTGTGTGTGTCTGTGTGTGTGTCTGTGTGTGTGCGTGTGTGTGCACGTTGCAGCTGTGTGTCTGTGTGTACGTGTGTGTGTTTGTGTGTGTATTTCTGTGTGTGTGTCTGTGTGTGTCTGTGTTTGTGTGTATGTTTGTGTGTCTGTGTGTCTGTGTGTATGTGTGTTTCTGTGTGTGTGTCTGTGTTTGTGTTTGTCTGTATGTGTGTGTCTGTGTGTGTGTCTGTGTTTGTGTGTGTGTGTGTTTGTGTGTGTGTATGTCTGTGTGTGTGTCTGTGTGTCTGTGTGTGTCTATGTGTCTGTGTGCATCTGTGTCTGTGTGTATGTGTGTGTGTGTTTGTGTGTGTGTGTCTGTGTCTGTGTGTTTGTGTGTATGTCTGTGTGTGGCTGTGTCTGTGTGTGTTTGTCTGTGTGTGTGTGTCTTTGTCTGTGTGTGTCTGTTTGTGTGTCTGTTTGTATGTGTCTGTGTGTGTGTCTGTGTCTCTGTGTGTGTGTCTGTGTCTGTGTGTGCCTGTGTGTCTGTGTGTGTCTGTGTGTCTGTGTGTGTGTGTCTGTGTCTCTGTGCTGTCGGTGTGTGTGTCTGTGTCTGTGTGTGTGTCTGTGTGCGTGTGCGTCTCTGTGTGTGTCTGTGTCTGTGTCTGTGTGTGTGTCTGTGTGTGTATGCGTGTGTGCGCGCATTTGCCACTCTGTGTCTGTGTGTGTGTATGTCTGTGTGTGTCTGTGTGTGTGTCTCTGTGTGTGTCTGTGTGAATGTGTCTGTGTCTGTGTGTGTCTGTGTGTGTGTCTGTGTGTCTGTGTATGTCTGTGTGTGTCTGTGTCTGCGTCTGTGTGTGTCTGTTTCTGTGCCTTTGTGTGTGTGTGTGTGTGTGTGTCTGTGTGTCTGCATGTGCGTGTGTCTGTGTGTGTGTCTGTGTGTGTCTGTCTCTGTGTGTGTCTGTGTGTGTCTGTGTCTGTGTGAATGTGTCTGTGCGTGTGCCAGTGTGTGTCTGTGTGCGTGTGTGTATGTGTGTGTGCATGTGTGTGTGTATCTGTAGGTCTTTGTGTGTGTCTGTGTGTGTGTCTGTGTGTCCGTGTGTGTGTGTCTGTGTGTTTGTGTCTGTGTGTGTGTGTCTGTGGGTGTCTTTGTGTCTGTGTGTGTGTGTGTGTCTGTGGGTGCGTCTCTATGTGTGTCTGTGTGTGTGTGTCTGTGTGTTTCTGTGTGTGTGTCTGTGTGTGTGAGTCTGGCTGTGTATGTCTGTGTCTGTGTCTGTGTGTGTGTCTGTGTGTGTGTGTCTGTAGGTCTGTGCATGTGTCTGTGTCTGTGTCTGTGTGTCTGGTGTGTGTCTGTGTGTGTGTGTCTGTGTGTGTGTGTCTGTGCGTGTGTCTGTGTGTGTGTGCGCGTCTGCGGCTGTGTGTCTGTGTGTATGTCAGTGTGTGTATGTCTGTGTGTGTGTCTGTGTGTGTCTGTGTGCATCTGTGTGTCTGTGTCTGTGTGTGTCTGTGTGTGTGTGTGTGCCTGTGCCTGTGTGTATGTGTGTGTGTTTGTGTGTGTGTGTCTCTGTGTGCGTGTCTGTGTGTTAGTGTGTGTGTGTCTGTGTGTGTGAGTCTGTGTGTGTGTCTGTGTGTGTGTGTCTGTGTGTGTGTTTGTGTGTGTCTGTGTGTGTGTGCGTCTATGTGTGTCTGTCTGTGTGTGTGTGTCTGTGTGTCTGTATGTGTGTCTGTGTGCATCTGTGTCTGTGTGTATGAGTGTGTGTGTTTGTGTGCATTTGTGTGTGTCTGTGTCTGTGTGTTTGTGTGTGTATATGTGTGTGTCTGTGTGTTCTCTGTCTGTGTGTATGTGTGTGTTTGTGTGTGTGTGTCTCTGCGTGTGTGTCTGTGTGTGTGTTTGTCTGTGTGTGTGTGTGTCATGTGTGTCTGTGTGTGTGTGTGCGTCTGTGTGTGTGTTTGTGTGCGCCTGTGTGTGTCTGTGTCTGTGTGTTTGTGTGTTCTGTGTCTGTGTGTATGTGTGTGTGTTTGTGTGTGTGTCTGTGTGTGTGTGTCTGTGTGTGTCTGTGTGTGTGTCTGTGTGTTTGTGTGTGTCTGTGTGTCTGTGTGCATGTGTCTGTGTGTGTGTCTGTGTCTCTGAGCTGTCGGTGTGTGTGTCTGTGTCTGTGTGTGTGTCTGTGTGTGTGCGTCTCTGTGTGTGTCTGTGTGTGTGCCTGTGTGTGTCTGTGTCTGTGTGTGTGCGTGTGCCAGTGTGTGTCTGTGTGTGTCTGTGTGTGTGTCTGTGTGTGTGTCTGTGTCTGTGTGTGTCTGTGTGTCTGTGTGTGTGTGTGTCTGTGTGCCTGTGTCTGTGTGTCTGTGTCTGTGTGCATGTGTCTGTGTGTGTGTGTCTGTGTCTCTGTGCTGTCGGTGTGTGTGTCTGTGTATGTGTGTGTGTCTGTGTGTGCGTCTCTGTGTGTGTCTGTGTGTGTGTCTGTGTGTGTCTGTGTCTGTGTGTGTGCGTGTGCCAGTGTGTGTCTGTGTGTGTCTGTGTGTGTGTCTGTGTGTGTCTGTGTCTGTGTGTCTGTGTGTGTCTGTGTCTGTGTGTGTGCGTGTGCCAGTGTGTGTCTGTGTGTGTCTGTGTGTTTGTCTGTGTGTCTGTGTCTGTGTGTGTGTGTGTGTGTGTCTGTGTCTGTGTGTCTGTGTCTGTGTGTCTGTGTCTGTGTGCATGTGTCTGTGTGTGTGTGTCTGTGTCTGTGTGTGTCTGTGTGTGTATGCGTGTGTGTGCGCGTCTGCCGCTCTGTGTCTGTGTGTGTATGTCTGTGTGTGTGTCTGTGTGTGTGTTTGTGTCTGTGTCTGTGTGTTTGTGTCTGTGTCTGTGCGTGTGTCTGTGTGTGTGTCTGTGTGTGTCTGTGTGTGTCTATGTGTGTGTACCTCTGTGCATGTCTGTGTGAATGTGTCTGTGTCTGTGTGTGTCTGTGTGTGTGTGTCTGTGTGTCTGTGTATGTCTGTGTGTGTGTCTGTGTGTGTCTGTGTCTGCGTCTGTGTGTGTCTGTTTCTGTGTCTTTGTGTGTGCATGTGTGTGTGTGTGTCTGTGTGTGTCTGTGTGTGTGTCTGCGTGTGTGTGTCTGTGTCTGTGTGTGTGCGTGTGCCAGTGTGTGTCTGTGTGTGTCTGCGTGTATGTGTCTGTGTGTGTGTGTGAGACTGTAGTTCTGTGTGTGTGTCTGTGTGTGTGTCTGTGTGTTTGTGTCTGTGTGTGTGTGTCTGTGTCTGTGTGTGTGTGTCTGTGTGTGTGCCTGTGTGTGTGTCTGTGGGTGTCTTTGTGTGTGTGTCTTTGTGTGTGTGTCTGTGTGCGTATTTGTGTGTGTGTCTCTATGCGTGTGTGTGTGTGTGTGTATGAGTCTGGGTGTGTGTGTCTGTGTGTGCCTGTGTCTTTGTGTGTGTGTCTGTGCGTTTATCTGTGCATGTGTGTGTGTGTGTGTGTGTGTCTGTAGGTCTGTGTGTCTGTTTGTGTGTGTCTCTGTGTGTGTGTGTGTGTCTGTGTGTGTGCGTGTGTGTGCACGTTGCAGCTGTGTGTCTGTGTGTATGTCTGTGTGTGTTTCTGTGTGTCTGTGTGTGTGTCTGTGTCTGTGTGTACGTGTGTGTGTGTTTGTGTGTGTATTTCTGTGTGTGTGTCTGTGTGTGTCTGTGTTTGTGTGTGTGTTTGTGTGTCTGTGTGTGTGTGTGTTTCTGTGTGTGTGTCTGTGTTTGTGTTTGTCTGTATGTGTGTGTCTGTGTTTGTGTGTGTGTGTGTGTGTTTGTGTGTGTGTATGTCTGTGTGTGTGTGTGTGTGTCTATGTGTCTGTGTGCATCTGTGTCTGTGTGTATGTGTGTGTGTGTTTGTGTGTGTGTGTCTGTGTCTGTGTGTTTGTGTGTGTGTGTCTGTGTGTATGTGTGTATGTCTGTGTGTGGCTGTGTCTGTGTGTGTTTGTGTGTGTTTGTCTGTGTGTGTCTGTTTGTGTGTGTCTGTTTGTATGTGTCTGTGTGTGTGTCTGTGTGTGTCTGTGTCTCTATGTGTGTGTCTGTGTCTGTGTCTCTGTGCTGTCGGTGTGTGTGTCTGTGTCTGTGTGTGTGTCTGTGTGTGTGCGTCTCTGTGTGTGTCTGTGTCTGTGTGTGTGTCTGTGTGTGTATGCGTGTGTGCGCGCATTTGCCACTCTGTGTCTGTGTGTGTGTCTCTGTGTGTGTCTGTGTGAATGTGTCTGTGTCTGTGTGTGTGTGTCTGTGTGTCTGTGTATGTCTGTGTGTGTCTGTGTCTGCGTCTGTGTGTGTCTGTTTCTGTGCCTTTGTGTGTGTGTGTGTGTGTGTCTGTGTGTCTGCATGTGCGTGTGTCTGTGTGTGTGTCTGTGTGTGTGTGTCTGTGTGTGTCTGTGTCTGTGTGAATGTGTCTGTGCGTGTGCCAGTGTGTGTCTGTGTGCGTGTGTGTATGTGTGTGTGCATGTGTGTGTGTATCTGTAGGTCTTTGGGTGTGTCTGTGTGTGTGTCTGTGTCTGTGTCTGTGTGTGTCTGTGTGTGTATGCGTGTGTGTGCGCGTCTGCCGCTCTGTGTCTGTGTGTGTATGTCTGTGTGTGTGTCTGTGTGTGTGTTTGTGTCTGTGTCTGTGTGTTTGTGTCTGTGTCTGTGCGTGTGTCTGTGTGTGTGTCTGTGTGTGTCTGTGTGTGTCTATGTGTGTGTACCTCTGTGTGTGTCTGTGTGAATGTGTCTGTGTCTGTGTGTGTCTGTGTGTGTGTGTGTGTCTGTGTGTCTGTGTATGTCTGTGCGTGTGTCTGTGTGTGTCTGTGTCTGCGTCTGTGTGTGTCTGTTTCTGTGTCTTTGTGGTGCATGTGTGTGTGTGTGTCTGTGTGTGTCTGTGTGTGTGTCTGCGTGTGTGTGTCTGTGTCTCTGTGTGTGCGTGTGCCAGTGTGTGTCTGTGTGTGTCTGCGTGTATGTGTCTGTGTGTGTGTGTGTGAGACTGTAGTTCTGTGTGTGTGTCTGTGTGTGTGTCTGTGTGTTTGTGTCTGTGTGTGTGTGTCTGTGTGTGTGTGTCTGTGTCTGTGTCTGTGTCTGTGTGTGTGCCTGTGTGTGTGTCTGTGGGTGTCTTTGTGTGTGTGTCTTTGTGTGTGTGTCTGTGTGCGTATTTGTGTGTGTGTCTCTATGCGTGTGTGTGTCTGTGTGTATGAGTCTGGGTGTGTGTGTCTGTGTGTGCCTGTGTCTTTGTGTGTGTGTCTGTGCGTTTATCTGTGCGTGTGTGTGTGTGTGTGTGTGTGTCTGTAGGTCTGTGTGTCTGTTTGTGTGTGTCTCTGTGTGTGTGTCTGTGTGTGTGTCTGTGTCTGTGTGTGTGCGTGTGTGTGCACGTTGCAGCTGTGTGTCTGTGTGTATGTCTGTGTGTGTTTCTGTGTGTCTGTGTGTGTGTCTGTGTCTGTGTGTACGTGTGTGTGTGTTTGTGTGTGTATTTCTGTGTGTGTGTCTGTGTGTGTCTGTGTTTGTGTGTGTGTCTGTGTGTGTGTCTGTATGTGTGTTTCTGTGTGTGTGTCTGTGTTTGTGTTTGTCTGTATGTGTGTGTCTGTGTTTGTGTGTGTGTGTGTGTGTGTTTGTGTGTGTGTATGTCTGTGTGTGTGTCTATGTGTCTGTGTGCATCTGTGTCTGTGTGTATGTGTGTGTGTGTTTGTGTGTGTGTGTCTGTGTGTTTGTGTGTGTGTGTCTGTGTGTATGTGTGTATGTCTGTGTGTGGCTGTGTCTGTGTGTGTTTGTGTGTGTTTGTCTGTGTGTGTCTGTTTGTGTGTGTCTGTTTGTATGTGTCTGTGTGTGTGTCTGTGTGTGTCTGTGTCTCTGTGTGTGTGTCTGTTTGTATGTGTCTGTGTGTGTGTCTGTGTGTGTCTGTGTCTCTGTGTGTGTGTCTGTGTCTGTGTCTCTGTGCTGTCGGTGTGTGTGTCTGTGTCTGTGTGTGTGTCTGTGTGTGTGCGTCTCTGTGTGTGTCTGTGTCTGTGTGTGTGTCTGTGTGTGTGCGTCTCTGTGTGTGTCTGTGTCTGTGTGTGTGTCTGTGTGTGTATGTGTGTGTGCGCGCATTTGCCACTCTGTGTCTGTGTGTGTGTATGTCTGTGTGTCTCTGTGTGTGTCTGTGTGAATGTGTCTGTGTCTGTGTGTGTCGGTGTGTGTGTGTCTGTGTGTCTGTGTATGTCTGTGTGTGTCTGTGTCTGCGTCTGTGTGTGTCTGTTTCGGTGCCTTTGTGTGTGTGTGTGTGTCTGTGTGTCTGCATGTGCGTGTGTCTGTGTGTGTGTCTGTGTGTGTCTGTGTGTGTGTCTGTGTTGTCTGTGTCTGTGTGAATGTGTCTGTGCGTGTGCCAGTGTGTGTCTGTGTGCGTGTGTGTATGTGTGTGTGCATGTGTGTGTGTATCTGTAGGTCTTTGGGTGTGTCTGTGTGTGTGTCTGTGTGTCCGTGTGTCCGTGTCTGTGTGTTTGTGTCTGTGTGTGTGTGTCTGTGGGTGTCTTTGTGTCTGTGTGTGTGTGTCTGTGGGTGCGTCTCTATGTGTGTCTGTGTGTGTGTGTCTGGCTGTGTATGTCTGTGTCTGTGTCTGTGTGTGTGTCTGTGTGTGTGTGTGTCTGTAGGTCTGTGCATGTGTCTGTGTCTGTGTGTCTGGTGTGTGTCTGTGTGTGTGTGTCTGTGTGTGTGTGTCTGTGCGTGTGTCTGTGTGTGCGTGTGTGTGTGCGTCTGCGGCTGTGTGTCTGTGTGTATGTCAGTGTGTGTATGTCTGTGTGTGTGTCTGTGTGTGTCTGTGTGCGTCTGTGTGTCTGTGTCTGTGTGTCTGTGTGTATGTGTGTGCCTGTGCCTGTGTGTATGTGTGTGTGTTTGTGTGTGTGTGTCTCTGTGTGCGTGTCTGTGTGTTAGTGTGTGTGTGTCTGTGTTGTGGGTCTGTGTGTGTGTCTGTGTGTGTGTGTCTGTGTGTGTCTGTGTGTGTGTGTTTGTGTGTGTCTGTGTGTGTGTCTGTTTGTGTGTGCGTCTGTGTGTGTCTGTCTGTGTGTGTGTGTCTGTGTGTCTGTATGTGTGTCTGTGTGCATCTGTGTCTGTGTGTATGAGTGTGTGTGTTTGTGTGCATTTGTGTGTGTCTGTGTCTGTGTGTTTGTGTGTGTGTCTGTGTGTATGTGTGTTCTCTGTGTGTATGTGTGTGTTTGTGTGTGTGTGTCTCTGCGTGTGTGTCTGTGTGTGTGTGTGTCATGTGTGTCTGTGTGTGTGTGTGTCTGTGTGTGTGTCTGTGTGTGTGTTTGTGTGCGCCTGTGTGTGTCTGTGTCTGTGTGTTTGTGTGTTCTGTGTCTGTGTGTATGTGTGTGTGTTTGTGTGTGTGTCTCTGTGTGTGTGTCTGTGTGTGTCTGTGTGTGTGTCTGTGTGTTTGTGTGTGTCTGTGTGTGTGTGTCTGTGTGTGTGTGTCTGTGTGTGTGTGTTTGTCTTTGTGTGTGTGTCTGTGTGTGTGTGTCTGTGTGTGTGTGTGTGTGTGTGTGTGTGTGTGTGTCTAGTCACAACACAATCTGGAAACAATTCAGGATTATCCTCCCGAAACATCTCAGTTTTATTTATTGTCACTGGTTGATCCATGGCCCTTAGTGTGGATCAATCAGTCTAACCAGATCACTCTCCATGTAAACATCAGTTCTTTCCATAGGAAGATAAATTTGGATACAAATGCTGTGACCAGCCAGCATCAACTGCTGACCTGTTTTGGTGTCTCTCAATCTCTTATTTGGTTTCCTACCTCGATTTGAAGAATGAAGAATTCCGCTTGGTTTGAAATAAAATATATATATTCTTACAATTCCTTCTTGTAGTGGGTGATGTTAACTAGACCAGCATGCATTGCTTCTTTCTAATTGCACAGAGTGAGTGACCATTCCGCCTGGAGTGTGATCTCTCAGCTCGCCAACCCCCCCCCCTCACCCTCTCCCCTGCCCCCACCCATCTCCCCTCAAAAAACCTGTCTCCTTCTGTCCTGAGACACAACTGTCCTCCTTCCGATCCCAGCAACTCCACCCAGTGTCTCACTTGAACCTCGACACAAGAGTGAGTTTGGGTATTTGCCCCTGTTCTTTCTATCGAACAGTGATTGGAATAGTATGGTTATCCATTGCACAGAGTGAGAGAGAGAGAGAATGGGAAGTGGTGAATAATGGAGGTGGGACTGTCTGGAAGGAGAAGAGACAAGCTGGAAAGATTCAGTTCTTATTTTGTCCCCATACCATTTGATCCCTTTAGCCCAAAGAACTATATCTAACTCCTTGAAAACATTCAATGTTTTGGCTTCAAACACTCTCCAGATGGGATACTGGGCTAATGGTCGGATACTTGGTAGTGTGGATGAGCAGAGGGATCTTGGTGTCCATGTACACAGATCTCTGAAAGTTGCCACCCAGGTAAATAGTGCGGTGAAGAAGGCATATGGCGTACTGGCTTTTATTGGTAGAGGAATTGAGTTCCGGAGTACTGAGGTCATGTTGCAGTTGCATAAGACTCTGGTGTGGCCGCATCTGGAGTATTGTGTGCAGTTTTGGTCGCCATACTATAGGAAGGATGTGGAGGCACTGGAACGGGTGCAGAGGAGGTTTACCAAGATGTTGCCTGGTATTGTAGGAAGATCCTATGAGGAAAGGCTGAGGCACTTGGGGCTGTTTTCATTGGAGAAAAGAAGGTTTAGGGGTGACTTGATAGAGGTGTACAAGATGATTAGGGGTTTAGATAGGGTTGACAGTGAGAATCCTTTTCCACGTATGGAGTCAGCTATTACAAGGGGGCATAGCTTTAAATTAAGGGGGGGGTAGGTATAGGACAGATGTTAGGGGTAGGTTCTTTACTCAGTGAGTCGTGAGTTCATGGAATGCCCTGCCAGTAGCAGTGGTGGACTCTCCCTCATTATGGGCATTTAAGCGGGCATTGGATAGGTATATGGAGGATAGTGGGCTAGTGTAGGTTAGGTGGGCTTGGATCGGCGCAACATCGAGGGCCAAAGGGCCTGTACTGCGCTGTATTCTTCTATGTTCTATGTAATTCCACAGACTCCCCACTGTCTGATTGAAGATGTTTTTGAGACTGTACTATCATAGGACACAGGAGCCAAATTTGGCAATTCGGCCGAATGAGTTTGCTCCACCTTTTGATCATGGCTGATATGTTTCTCATCCCCATTCTCCTGCCTTCTCCCTGTAACCCTTGATCCCCTCACTAATCAAGAACCTCTCTATCTCGGTCTTAAATACTCTCAATGACTTGGTCTCCACAGCCTGGAGCAATGGGTTCCACAGGTTCCCCACCCCCCCCCGGCTGAAGAAACTCCCCTCCATCTCAGTTCTAAAGGGTTGTCCCTTCACTCTGAGGCTGTGCCTTCGGGTCCTCGTCTCTCCTACTGGTGGAAACATCTTCTCCACGTCCACTCAGTCTGGGCCTTGCAGCATTTTCTAAGTTTAAACCCGATCTCCCCTTATCCTTCTAAACTCCATTGAATACAGACCGAGGATCTTCAACAGCTCCACATGTGACAAACCCTTTATTCCCGGGATCATTCTTGTTAACCTCCTCTGGACCCCCCTCCAAGACCAACACATCCCTCCTTAGCTATGGTACACAATACTGCTCACAAAGTTCAAAATGCATTTCCAAGTATCCTGCGATCCCGTTCTTAATAATGGACACTAAAATCTGAAGAAGGGCTCATGCCCGAAACATCGATTCTCCTGTTCCTTGGATGCTGCCTGACCTGCTGCGCTTTTCCAGCAACACATTTTCAACTAAAATATTACCAATGCCCAATGTCAGACTAACCAGCCTGTAGTTTCCTGCCTCCTGCCTCCCTCCCTTCTTAAACAGGGCTGTTACATAAGCCACTTTCCAGTCCTCCGGAACCCTCCCTAACTCCAGTGATTCCTGAAAGATCCACCACCAATGTCTCTACAATCTCCTGAGCTCCCTCCTTCAGATCCCTGGGGTGTAGTCCATCTGGTCCAGGTGATTTGTTCACTTTTAGACATTTCAGTTTCCACTGCACCTTCTCCTTAGTGATGGCCATTACACTCACCTCTGAGCCATGATTGAAGTCCTGGAACGCTGCTCGTGTCTTCCACTGTGAAAACAGATACTGAACTTATTCAGTTCATCCACCATTTCCTTGTTCCCCATTACTATTTCTCCAACCTCATTTTCCAGTGCTCCAGTGTCCACTCTTGCCTCTCTCTTACCTTTTAGATATCTAAAAAAAAGCTCAAGCAATCTTCATAGAACCTGACAGTGCAGATAGAGGCCATTTAGCCCATCAAGTCTGCCTCACCCTTGAAGGATCATCCCACCTGGAGCTCCACAGCCGACTGTGGCTCATCCACCTAATCTGCATAGCTTTGGACTGTCGGAAGAAACTCAGACAGACACAGGGAGAACGTATGAACTCTACACAGACAGTCAGGCGAAGCTGGAATCAAACCTGGGTCCCTGGTGCTATGAGCCACCTTCCATGAGCAGGACATGCATGTTGGAGACAGATGTGGTGGGCGGCACGGTGGCAGTGGGCGGCACGGTGGCACAGTGGTTAGCACTGCTGCCTCACAGCACCAGAGACCCGGGTTCAATTCCCCGCCTCAGGCGACTGACTGTGTGGAGTTTGCACGTTCTCCACGTGTCTGCGTGGGTTTCCTCCGGGTGCTCCGGTTTCCTCCCACAGTCCAAAGATGTGCAGGTCAGGTGAATTGGCCATGCTAAATTGTCCGTAGTGTTAGATAAGGGGTAAATGTAGGGGTATGGGTGGGTTGCGCTTCGGCGGGTTGGTGTGGACTTGTTGGGCCGAAGGGCCTGTTTCCACACTGTAATGTAATGTAATCTAAAAAAAAATGTGAGCTTGAGGCTCAGGTAGTAATCTGGAGATTAGTACCTCTTTGGTTCTGCTACATTCCATAAACTTTCAAAAGAAACTGATCAGAATGCTGTCTTTTGTAGCAAAATGTGAAAATTAACGTGATTATCTGGATTTCCCCATGGCAACCAGGTCACATGGCCTGCCTCTGGGAAAGGTTAGGATGATTAGAATCCCACACTTTCAGACGTTCAGTTTTACCAAGGGACAGCATGGTAGCTCAGTGGTTAGCACTGCTGCCTCACAGCGTCAGGGACCTGGATTCGATTCCCACCTCAGACGACTGTCTGTGTGGAGTTTGCACATTCTCCCTGTGTCTGCATGTGTTTCCTCCCACAGTCCAAAGGTGTGCAGGTCAGGTGAATTGGCCATGCTAAATTGCCCTTAGTGTTAGGTGCATTAGTCAGGGGTTAACATAGGGTAGGGGAATGGTGGGTTACTTTTCAGAGGGTTGGTGTGGACTTGTTGGGCTGAAGGGCCTGTTTCCATTCTGTGGGGAATCTAATCTAATTAAAAGTTAAAGGAAACATCTTAGAACACAACCATAGCCTACTCTCACATTCATAGCAGCTCAGAATTATTTCAACCATAACCCCCTGATCATGGGCTGTGAACCAATTGGGTTGAGACATGGATCTGGCCTACTGGACTGTTAATCCCAAGGCCCAGGTAATGATTTGGAGACCTGGGTTCAAACCCCAGCACAGCTGATTAGAGTTTGAATTCACTAAAATAAATATATGTAATTAAAATTCTAATGATGACCATGAAACCATTTTAGCAAAAACCCATTATCAGTCCTATTTAGGGAAGTGAAATAAAACAAGGAACTGTGGGTGCCGGAGATCTCAAACAAACAGGAAGTGCTAGAGAAACTCAGCAGATCTGGCAGCACCTGTGAAGATCTGCAGAAAGGTCAAAATGTTAACTCTGCTTTCTCTCTTCACAGATGCTGTCAGGCCTGCTGAGTTTCTCCAGCATACTCTGTTTGTTTGTTTTAGGGAAGGAAACACAGAGCCCTTTCACAGGAACAGATGGAACAGTTTAATGAAAAGCTTGTGTGTGATAAGAGGATGCAAATCGCTTTATTCCCAAACCAGCCACTAATTATTTGAACACAAAAAAAGCTCTGAAATCTGAAACAACAACAGAAAGTGCTGGAGAAACTCAGCAGCTCTGTTAGCATTTGTGGGGAGTTGGAAAAGCACAGCAGGTCAGGCAGCATCCAAGGAGCGAAACGTTGACACTCCTGCCCCTCGGATGCTGCCTGACCTGCTGTGCTTTACCAGCGCCTCACGTTTTCATGCTGACTCTCCAGCATCTGCAGTCCTCACTTTCTCCTGGAATGTGTGGGGAGAAAATGTGTGGGGTTTCCTGACACAATATGTAGATAGGCCAACAAGAGGTGAGGCCATACTGGATTTGGTTCTGGGTAACAAACCAAGCCAGGTGTTAGAATTAGAGGTCGGTGAGCACTTTGGGGACAGTGACCACAATTCGGTGACTTTTACTCTAGTGATGGAGAGGGATAAGTGTGCACTGCAGGGCAAGAGTTATAGCTGGGGGCAGGGAAATTATGATGCGGTGAGGCATGACTTAGGATGTGTGGCTTGGAAAAGTAGACTTCAAGGCAAGGGCGTAATTGATATGTGGAGCTTGTTCAAGGAGCAACTATTGAGTGTCCTTGATAAGTATGTACCCGTCAGGCAGGGAGGAAAGGGTCGTGTGAGGGAGCCGTGGTTTAATAAGGAATTGGAATCCCTTGTTAAATGGAAGAGGGCGGCCTATGTAAAGATGAGGTGTGAAGGTTCAATTGGGGCGATTGGGAGTTATAAGGTAGCCAGGAAGGACCTGAAGAGAGGGCTAAGAGCAGCAAGGAGTGGACATGAAAGGTACTTAGTTGGTAGGATTAGGGAAAACCCTAAGGCTTTCTATAGGTATGTCAGGAATAAAAGAATGACTAGGGTAGGAATAGCTGAAAATGTGTTGCTGGAAAAGCGCAGCAGGTCAGGCAGCATCCAGGGAACAGGAGAATCGACGTTTCGGACATAAGCCCTTCTTCAGGAATGAGGAAAGTTTGTCCAGCAGGCTAAGATAAAAGGTAGGGAGGAGGGACTTGGGGGAGGGGCGTCGGAAATGTGATAGGTGGAAAGAGGTCAAGGTGAGGGTGATAGGTCAGACTGGGGTGGGGGCGGAGAGGTCAGGAAGAAGATTGCAGGTTAGGAAGGCGGTGCTGAATTTGATGGATTTGACTGAGACAAGGTGGGGGGGAGGGGAAATGAGGAAACTGGTGAAATCCGAGTTCATCCCTTGTGGTTGGAGGGTTCCTAGGCGGAAGATGAGGCGTTCTTCCTCCAACCGTCGTGTTGTTGTGGTCTGGCGATGGAGGAGTCCAAGGACCTGCATGTCCTTGGTGGAGTGGGAGGGGGAGTTAAAGTGTTGAGCCACAGGGTGGTTGGGTTGGTTGGTCCGGGTGTCCCAGAGGTGTTCTCTGAAACCCTCCGCAAGTAGCCGGCCTGTCTCCCCAATATAGAGGAGGCCACATCGGGTGCAGAAGATGCAATAAATGATGTGTGTGGAGGTGCAGGTGAATCTGTGGTGGATATGGAAGTTTCCTTTGGGGCCTTGGAGGGAGGTGAGGGGGGAGGTGTTGGCGCAAGTCTTGCACCTCCTGCGGTTGCAGGGGAAGGTGCCGGGAGTGGAGGTTGGGTTGGTGGGGGGTGTGGATCTGACGAGGGAGTCACGGAGAGAGTGGTCTTTACGGAATGCTGATAGGGGAGGGGAGGGAAATATATCCTTGGTGGTGGGGTCCGTTTGGAGGTGGCGGAAATGACGGCGGATGATGCGCTGTACATGGAGATTGGTGGGGTGGTAGGTGAGGACCAGTGGGGTTCTGTCCTAGTGGCGGTTGGAGGGGCGGGGTTCAAGGGCAGAGGAGCGGGAAGTGGAAGAGATGCGGTGGAGGGCATCGTCGACCACGTCGGGGGGGAAATTGCGGTCCTTGAAGAAGGAGGCCATCTGGGTTGTGCGTTTTTGGAACTGGTCCTCCTGGGAGTAGATGCGGCGGAGTCGAAGGAATTGGGAGAATGGGATGGCGTTTTTACAGGGGGCAGGATGGGAGGAGGTGTAGTCCAGGTAGCTGTGGGAGTCGGTCGGCTTGTAGTAGATGTCCGTGTTGATTCGGTCGCCTGAGATGGAAATAGAAAGGTCGAGGAAGGGGAGGGAGGAGTCCGAGACTGTCCAGGTGAATTTGAGGTCGGGGTGGAAGGTGTTGGTGAAGTGGATGAACTGTTCAACCTCCTCGTGGGAGCACGAGGCAGCGCCGATACAGTCATCGATGTAGCGGAGGAAAAGGTGGGGGGTGGGGGCAGTGTAGTTGCGGAAGATGGATTGTTCCACATATCCTACGAAGAGGCAGGCATAGCTGGGGCCCATGCGGGTGCCGGCATGGTCCTCACCTACCGCCCCACCAATCTCCATATACAGCGCATCATCCGCCGTCATTTCCGCTACCTCCAAACGGACCCCACCACCAAGGATATATTTCCCTCCCCTCCCCTAACAGCGTTCCGTAAAGACCACTCCCTCCGTGACTCCCTCGTCAGATCCACACCCCCCACCAACCCAACCTCCACTCCCGGCACCTTCCCCTGTAACCGCAGGAGGTGCAAGACTTGCGCCCACACCTCCCCCCTCACCTCCCTCCAAGGCCCCAAGGGATACTTCCATATCCGCCACAGATTCACCTGCACCTCCACACATATCATCTATTGCATCCTCTGCACCCGATGTGGCCTCCTCTATATTGGGGAGACAGGCCGGCTACTTGCGGAACGTTTCAGAGAACACCTCTGGGACACCTGGACCAACCAACCCAACCACCCTGTGGCTCAACACTTTAACTCCCCCTCCCACTCCACCAAGGATATGCAGGTCTTTGGACTCCTCCATCGCCAGACCACAACAAAACGACGGTTGGAGGAAGAACGCCTCATCTTCCGCCTAGGAACCCTCCAACTACAAGGGATGAACTCGGATTTCACCAGTTTCCTCATTCCCCCTCCCCCCACCTTGTCTCAGTCAAATCCATTGAATTCAGCACCGCCTTCCTAACCTGCAATCTTCTTCCTGACCTCTCCGCCCCCACTCCAGTCTGACCTATCACCCTCACCTTGACCTCTTTCCACCTATCACATTTCCGACGCCCCTCCCCCAAGTCCCTCCTCCCTACCTTTTATCTTAGCCTGCTGGACAAACTTTCCTCATTCCTGAAGAAGGGCTTATGTCCGAAACGTCGATTCTCCTGTTCCCTGGATGCTGCCTGACTTGCTGCGCTTTTCCAGCAACACATTTTCAGCTCTGATCTCCAGCATCTGCAGACCTCACTTTCTCCTCTAGGGTAGGAATAGGTCCAGTCAAGGATAGTAGTGGAAAGTTGCGTGTGGAGGCTGAAGAGATTGGGGAGACACTGAATGAATACTTTTCGTCAGTATTCAATCAGGAACAGGACATTGTTGTCAATGTGAGTACTGAGTCACAATTAAGTAGAATGGATGGCTTTGAGGTATGTAGAGAAGAGGTGTTGGAAATTCTGGAAAGGGTGAAAATACATAAGTCCCCTGGGCCTAATGGCATTTATCCTAGGATTCTCTGGGAAGCAAGGGAGGAGATTGCAGAGCCATTGGCCTTGATTTTTATGTCCTCGTTGTCTACAGGAGTAGTGCCAGAAGATTGGAGGCTAGCAAATGTGGTTCCCTTGTTCAAGAAGGGGAGTAGGGATAACCCTAGTAACTATAGGCCGGTGAGTCTCACTTCTGTTGTGGGAAACATCTTAGAGAGAATTGTAAGGGATAGGATTTATGAACATCTGGATAGGAATAATGTGATCAAGGATAGTCAGCATGGTTTTGTGAAGGGTAGGTCGTGCCTCACAAACCTTATTGAATTCTTTGAGAAGGTGACTAAGGAGGTGGACGAGGGGAAAGCGGTAGATGTGGTGTATATGGATTTTAGTAAGGCGTTTGATAAGGTTCCCCATGGTAGACTACTGCAAAAAATACGGAGGTATGGCATTGAGGGTGAGTTGGAGGTTTGGATTAGGAGTTGGCTGGCTGGAAGAAGACAGAGGGTAGTAGTTGATGGCAAAGGTTCATCGTGGAATGCCGTCACTAGCGGTGTTCCGCAAAGATCTGTTTTGGGACCATTGCTGTTTGTCATTTTTATAAATGACCTGGAGGAGGGATTAGAAGGTTGGGTGAGCAAGTTTGCGGATGATACGAAAGTCGGAGGAGTTGTAGACAGTGAGGAAGGATGTGGCAGGTTGCAGCGGGATATAGGTAAGCTGCAGAACTGGGCAGAAAGGTGGCAAATGGAGTTCAATGTAGCTAAGTGTGAGGTGATTCACTTTGGTAAGAGTAATAAAAAGATGGGCTAATGGTCGGATACTTGGTAGTGTGGATGAGCAGAGGGATCTTGGTGTCCATGTACACAGATCTTTGAAAGTTGCCACCCAGGTAAATAGTGCGGTGAAGAAGGCATATGGCGTACTGGCTTTTATTGGTCGAGGAATTGAGTTCTGGAATACTGAGGTCATGTTGCAGTTGTATAAGACTCTGGTGCGGCCGCATCTGGAGTATTGTGTGCAGTTTTGGTCCCCATACTATAGGAAGGATGTGGAGGCACTGGAACGGGTGCAGAGGAGGTTTACCAGGATGTTGCCTGGTATGGTAGAAAGATCGTATGAGGAAAGGCTGAGGCACTTGGGGTTGTTTTCATTGGAGAAAAGAAGGTTTAGGGGTGACTTGATAGAGGTGTACAAGATGATTAGGGGTTTAGATAGGGTCGACAGTGAGAATCTTTTTCCACGTATGGCGTCAGCTATTACAAGGGGGCATAGCTTTAAATTAAGGGGGAGTTGGTATAGGACAGATGTTAGGGGTAGGTTCTTTACTCAGCGAGTCGTGAGTTCATGGAATGCCCTGCCAGTAGCAGTGGTGGACTCTCCCTCATTATGGGCATTTAAGCGGGCATTGGATAGGCATATGGAGGATAGTGGGCTAGTGTAGGTTAGGTGGGCTTGGATCGGCGCAACATCGAGGGCCGAAGGGCCTGTACTGTGCTGTATTCTTCTCTGTTCTATGTTCTAAAACAGAGTCAACATTTTGGGTTCCGCGACCACTCTTCAGAACTGACAGCATTAGATATTGCCATCCATTTTGAAGAAGGGTGACTGGACATGAAACATTGGTTATTTGGATACATGTGAAATAAAATTTGATCCTTGATCTGTTTGTATTTCTTTGGTTAATCCATAGCTTGTGAAAAACTTAACTAACTTTTCCATTGCCATTTCACATCATTTTTTTTTCCCAAAGGAACTCTTTAGGGAAACTTTGATGAAATATCCATAATCTTTAACATGGACTGATTGCCCTAATAGTGTTTGGTAGGAATCTTAGACAATCTATTAAGACAATGCTTTTCTTGTCAATAATTGAAGAACCTCTCTAATATATTCTAAGGGTACACATTCTCCCTGTATTACTTTAATAGGTTTAATACCTACTTATTTACCTGCCATCTCTCTCTCTGATGATTCCTAAGGCATTCCAACTTTGAAAATCAGTTTCCCATTTAACTTGCAGCAATTGGCTTTGATAGGTCCAGTCTTATCAGAATGGAGCAGGTTATTTTCTTTATGATAGTTTTTCACACGAGTCTTCCTCTTTAATGAGGAGAAAGTGAGGGCTGCAGATGCTGGAGACCAGAGTCGAAGAGTGAGGTGTTGGAAAAGCACAGCCGGTCAGGCAGCATCCGAGGAGCAGGAGAGACGACGTTTCGAGCATAAACCCTGATGAAGGGCTCATGTCCGAAACGTTGACTCTCCTGCTCCTCAGATGCTGCCTGACTGACTGTGCTTTTCCAGCACCACACTCTGTCTCATTAATTACTTCAATGTTTTTCTGTGTGCTCCTTAAACACATTACCTTCTCCATCACAGATTTTCTATTCCCTGATAACCTTGTGGCTTCCCATGTGACATTTCTCCAGCTGTAACTGTCTGTGTAGGGTATCACAGTATCTGGTGGAGCCAATCCTTCTCTGTTTCATGATGCTTGACGTTTATCTAAATAAGAATTTTGTTTTTCAGGAATTCTGCTTCTAAATTCTTCCATAATTTTAACTCCTCTACCTTCTCAAAGTTTTCCTCTGGTTTAGTGACATACCATGGATTCCACAATTTTTTTTTTCCTTGCAAATTTGAATAAATTGTTAGGGATTTTTCATGTAGTGCAAATTGAAAAGCTTCAGGGGACAGCACACCAGCATTGGTTTCATTAGCTGCAGGTTGTTGGTGTGAAAACATGCAGAGACAGTCATACTGTCACAGAGCTGGAGACCAGAGAAACAGATCGTTCAGTCCACCTCGTCCATTCTGACTAGATACCCTAAATTGATCCACTTCACTTTGCCAGTGTGTGGCCCATATCCCTCCAAACCCTTCCTATTCATATACCCATCCAGATGCCTTTTAAATGCTTTAATTGTACCAGCCTCCACCACTTCCTCTGGCAGCTCATTCCACACACGTACCACCCTCTGTGTGAAAAAGTTGCCCCTTAGGCCTCTTTTAAATCTTTCCCCTCTCACCCTAAACCTATGCTCTCTCATTCTGGGCTCACCCACCCCAGGGAAAAGACCTTGGCTACTCACCAGATCTATGCCCCGCATAATGTTATAAGCCTCTATAAGGTCACCTCTGATGTTCCTTATATACAGCATCAGTCTATCGATCCTCTACCTATAACTCAAACAATCCAGCCCAGCAACACCCTTGTAAATCTTTCCTGAACCGTTTCAAGTTTCACAACATCCTTCTGATGGGACGGAGATCAGAATTGGACAAAGTATTTCAACAGTGGCCTAACCAATGTCCTGTACAGCCGCAACACGACCTCCCAACCCCTGTACTCAATACTCTGACCGATAAAGGAAAGCATACCAAACGCCTTCTTCACCACTACTTTCAAGGAGCTCCACTTTCCTGCACTCCAAGGTCTCTGTTCAGCGACACTCATAACAGCAAATATCAAAACATGAAGATCCAAGCATCTTTTGGCCACCTCAACTGACCAGTGACCATCTCAAACGAGGGGGGAAGATCTTTTGATTCCATCATCAGTAAATTAAGGCACTAAATGTAGATTCTTAGTTAAATTAAATTCTGCAATGGGATCAGAATCATCCTGTAAGCTATTACCGATCCTGTCCATCTTTACTCAAGCATGTTATCGGCTAATTTCCCTGTCTCTTTGCATTTCAAGCTTATTAACATTCCTTCCCTTTCCCAATATTCTCTATGTTTTTCTTCCTCCCCTTTTCAATTTCCTGATACTTTCATCATTCACGTTTTCCATTTCAAATTTTTGAAATTCTCTGCCTATTGCTTTTCCTCATCTCCTTCCCAATCAAGTTCATTTCCTTTTATTTCTCTTTTACCTTTTTCTTTTATTTTATAGCTCAAGTTTTTCTATTTATAACTGTACTCAGCTAATTTCAGCGATGACATCTCAATTTCAGGTTCAAAAACAGCTTCTTCCCTGCTGGTATTAGACTTCTGAAAGTACCTCGCAAATTTTGAAACTAATATTGATCTTGTTTTTTTCTGCAAGTTCTTTGTAGCCGTAACTTTGTATTCCCCACCCTGTTCAATCACCCCACGATTTGTGTTTGGTATGATCTGCCTGCACTGCTTGCAAAACAAAACTTTCCACTGTACCAAGGCACATGTGACAAAATAAATCAAATCAAGTTTCAGGTCTCCTTCTTCCGATTTTAAATGTTGAAGAATCAATTATAAGTGTCGCCTCCTTAAAGGATTTTATTTATACTTTCAATTTATCTGCTAGCTCTTTCAGTTCAGACTTATTCAAAGATATCAAATACTCAGCTGATACATTGTCAATTTCCAGGAATCTCTTACCAACATTCAAAATAATGCAGTTCTTTAACAGTAATAGATAACCTTTAAATTCAATAAACTCAGATCCCAGATGAACCCCATTTGTTATGATCCCAATTTATTTAACAACGCATCATGGAGAAGCTTCTAAAAACAATTATTCAGGATTGAATTAGTCATTATTTGGTAAGAAGTGACTTGATTAAATCTAGTCAGCATGCATTTGTAAAGAGGGAATTGTGTTTAAAACACTTGCTGGATTTTCAGCAGACTTGATATGAGTAATATTGCTCTTTTGGTGTGAACATAGAACATAGAACATTACAGCGCAGTACAGGCCCTTCAGCCCTCGATGTTGCGCCGACCTGCCATACCAATCTGAAGCCCATCTAACCTACAATATTCCATTTACATCCAATATGTCCGTTAAAGTTGGCGAGGCCACTACTGTTGCAGGCACTACATTCCACACCCTACTACTCTCTGAGTAAAGAAACTACCTATGGGCGGCACGGTGGCACAGTGGTTAGCACTGCTGCCTCACAGCATCAGAGACCCGGGTTCAATTCCCGCCTCAGGCGACTGACTGTGTGGAGTTTGCACATTCTCCCCGTGTCTGCGTGGGTTTCCTCCGGGTGCTCCGGTTTCCTCCCACAGTCCAAAGATGTGCAGGTCAGGTGAATTGGCTATGCTAAATTGCCCGTAGTGTTAGGTAAGGGGTAAACGTATGGGTGGGTTGCGCTTCGGCGGGTCGGTGTGGACTTGTTGGGCCGAAGGGCCTGTTTCCATACTGTAAGTAATCTAATCTAATCTACCTCTGACATCTGTCCTATATCTATCACCCCTCAGTTTAAAGCTATGTCCCCTCGTGCTAGCCATCACCATCCGATGAAAAAGGCTCTCACTGTCCAACCCTATCTAACCCTCTGATTATCTTATATGTCTCAATTAAGTCACCTCTTAACCTTCTTATTTCTAATGAAAACAGCCTCAAGGCCCTCAGCCTTTCCTCGTAAGACCTTCCCTCCATACCAGGCAACATCCTAGCAAATATCCTCCGAACCCTTTCCAACATTTCCACATCCTTCTTATAATGCAGTGACCAGAACTGTACACAATACTCCCAAGTGCAGCCACACCAAAGTTTTGTACAGCTGCAACATGACCTCATGGCCCTGAAACGCAATTCCTCTACCAATAAGAGCTAACACACTGTTTGCCTTCTTAACAGCCCTATCAACCTGGGTGGTAACTTTCTGAGCAACTAACTGAGCCTTCATGCCTCATCCTCACATAAACCTCCTTCTTCCTCTTGACAAGAGCTTCAACTTCTTTAGTAAACCATGGCTCCCTCTCTTAACAACTTCCTCCCTTCCTGACAGGTACGTACTTATCAAGGACACACAGTAGCTGCCCCTTGAATAAGCTCCACATTTCAGTTGTGTCCATCTTTCCCATCCTATGCAGCTTAAATCTTGCCTAATCGCATCATAGTTGCCTTTCCCCCAGCTATAACTCTTGCCCTGTGATTTTTTCCCTATTCCTTTCCATCAATAAGGTAAACATATTTGAACTGTGATCACTATCACCAAAGTGCTCACCTACCTCCAAATCTAACACCTGGCCGGGTTCATTACCCAGTACCAAATCCAATGTGGCCTTGCGCCTTGTTGGCCTGTCTATACACTGTGTCAGGAAACCTCCTGTACACATTGGACAAAAACTGACCCATCTAAAGTACTTGAACTATAGTATTCCCAGTCAATATTTGGAAAGTTACAGTCCCCCATAATAATTACCCTATTACTCTCGCTTCTGTCCAGAATCATCTTTGCTATCCTTTCCTCGACATCTCTGGAAACATTCGGAGACCTATAGAGAACTCCCAACAGGGTGACCTCTCCATTCCTGTGTTATGGACTAGGCCAGACCAATCAAAACATTCCTGAGCAGGCAACCCAGACCATAACTTTGTAATTTGTTTCAGTCAGTGTACAGTGAAAATTACTCAGAGTAAGTTAGCGAGGTTGACTACCAGATTGCAAAACAGACAAAAAATAATTCACAGAATTCCACAATAAAGCATAAAGAACAGAATAAAGAACCCCTACGGAACTCATTCGATCAAAACTGGACTTAATTATGATGTTCCGAATATACACAACAGTCCCAATAAGCAAACCCTCTTGAAAAACAGCGTAACAAATGGAACAGATGTTTACAGGTTGAAGTTAGAAGGGCAGAAAGAGAGAGAGCCTGATCACACAACCACAGCTGAACATTCTAACTAGTTCTGGACTGAACTGCTCAGCTAGAGAGCTGACCACTTCCCTTTCATTATACAGGTCACTTCTAAAAGATGACCACTTTGGCCTGAAGTCTCATCTGTTTACAATACCCTTTAATCTCTGTACTAAACTAGACTAATCAGCACCGAGAGGGGTTTATTACCCCTCTGAGAAAAAACCGAGGACAGTATCCTTGAGAAAAGGAACAGCTTTTAGAAAAATAAATCAGCTTTGTGACACCTGTTTCTAACATCAGCACATCCCACCTCAGTAGTCAAGTCCTCAAACAGCCTTTTTACCACCGTAACGCTGTCCTTGACTAACAATGCCACACCTCGCCCTCTTTTACCATCTTCTCTGTTCTTACTAAAATATCTAAACCCTGGAACCTGCAACAACCATTCCTGTCCCTGCTCTACTCATGTCTCCAAAATAGCCACAACATCAATGTCCCAGGTACTAACCCATGCTGCCTGTTCAGCCACCTTATTCTGGAACCTCCTGGCGTTAAAGTAGACACACTTCAAACCAACGTCTTGTTTGCCAGTGCCTTCTTGCGACCTGGAAATCTTATTCTGACCTCACTGCTCTCAATATCCAGTACACTGGAACTATAATTTAGGTTCCCATTCCCCCTGTTGAATGACTTTAAACTCTTCCAAAAGCATTAGCAAATAACCTACCACCACCCCCCCCCAACAAGATATTGGTACCTCTCTGGTTCAGGTAAAGACCATCCTCTTTATAGAGGTCCCACCTTCCCTAGAGTGAGCCCCAATTATCCAGGAATCCAAAACCCTCCTTTCTGCGCCATTACTGTAGCCATGTGTTCAACTGCTCTCTCTCCCTATTCCTTGTCTCGCTATCACGTGGCACACAGGCAACAAACCAGAGACAACAACTCTGTTTGTTCTAGCTCTAAGCTTCCATCCTGGCTCCCTGAATTTCTGCCTTCACTTCCCATCTCTCTTCCTATGTCGTTGGTGCCAATGTGGACCATGATTTGGGACTGCTGCCCCTCCCCCTCAAGGATCGCAAAAACTGAATCCGAGACATCATGAACTTTGGCAGCTGGGAGGCAACACACCAACCGTGAGCCTCTCTCATCCTCACAGAACCTCCTATCTGTCCCTCTAACTAAGGAGTCTCCAATGATTAATAGTCTGCTCCTCTTCCCCTTTCCCTTCTGAGCAACAGGGACAGACTCTGCACCAGAGACCTGTACCCTATGCCTTACCCCTGGTAAATCGTCCCCCCCAACAGTATCAAAAATAGTATAGTTGTTGTTGAGGGTAATGGCCACAGGGGATCCCTGCACTGCCAGCCGGTTCCCTTTCCATCCCCTGACTATAACCCATGTACCTTTTACCTCTACCTGAGGTGTGACTACCTCCCTGTAACTCCTCTCTATTACCCCCTCTGCCTCCCAAACGACCCGAAATTCATCCAGCTCCAGCTCCAGTTCCCTAACGTGGTTTCCGAGGAGCTGGTGTTGGGTGCACTTCCCGCAGATGTAGTCAGCAGGGACACTCGTGGTGACCCTTACCTCCCACATTCTGCAGGAAGAACATTCAACTGCCCTAACTTCCATTCCCACTGTTCTGAATTCCCAAAAAGACTACTGAAATTTTTTTTAAAAATGAAAACTAGTCTCCTTACCAATCCGGCCCCAGAATCTGTTTTTTTGGTTAGAGGAGGAGGATGGGTGGGAGACACTAGCCGAGTTGTGTTTTGAGTAAAGCCCAAGTATAAAGCCTTACTTACCCAGCAATCCTGTGTCCGTCCAGCTCAGCGTTTGCTCTGCCTATACACGAGGTAAGTTTTTATATTTGAAGTTTATCTTCCGGTCGGGCCCCTGGTCCTTGCTGTCGCTCCTCCCAATGCAACTGCTGCCGATAAAATTAAAAAGTGTGCACGGACTTCCAGAAGATATTCGCTACAGTGTCACATGACAGAACGGTGAGGAAAGTTACAGATCATGGGCCACATGGGAACAAAATTGGCCCAGTGGTGTGGAATAGAGGAATGGTCAATGGATAGTTTTTCAGTTAGAGGAAGGTTTGCAAATAGAGTTTCCCAGGAGCTGGGATTGCGACCTTTGCTTGTCCTGATGTATATTAATAAATTGGATTTTGGTGTGCAGCAGGGAAGTTTCTAAGTTTGCAGATGACAGTAAACTTGGAAGAATTGTCTGCTGTGAGGATGAGAGGGTGGAACTCTAACAGGACGTTGCCAAGTCGGTGGAGTGGGCGGGGAGGTGGAAGATGGGGTTCAATGCACAGAAACGTGAGGTGATGCTCAATGGTTAGCACTGCTGTCTCACAGCGCCAGGGACCCAGGTTCGATTCCAGCCGTGGGTGACTGGCCACATGGGATTTGTACGTTCTCCTTGTGTCTGCATGGATTTCCTCTGGATGCGATGGTTTCCTCCCACTGTCCAAAGATGTGCAGGTCAGGTGGATTGGCCACGTTAAATTGCACAAAGTGTTAGGTGCATTAATCAGAGGGAAATGGGTCTGGGTGGGTTACCCTTCGGAAGGTCAGTGTGGACTGGTTGGGCCAAATGGCCTGTTTGCACACTGTCGGGAACCTAATCTAATTGACAGACAATATAAAACTCGAAAGGAGCTGAGGGACCTGGGTGGATATGTGCACAGGTCATCAAAGATGGTAGGAAGAATTGAGAAAGCAGTAACAATTCGTTTAAAAGCAAGGAGGTGATGGTGAACTTGTAAAAGAGACTTAGAGTCATAGAGATGTACAGCATGGAAACAGACCCATCAGTCCAACTCGTCCATGCTGACCAGATATCCTAAATTAATCTAGTCCCATTTGCCAATACCCGGCCCATATCCCTCCAAACCCTTCCTATTCATATACCCATTCAGATGCCTTTTAAATGTTGTAATAATACCAACTTACACCACTTCCTCTGGCAGTTCATTCTATACACGCACCACCCTCTGTGTGAAAAAGTTGCCCTTTAGATCCCTTCTATATCTTTCTCCTCTCACCCTAAACCTATGCCCTCTAGTTCTGGACTCCCCCCACCCCAGGGAAAAGATCTTGTCTACTTACCCTATCCATGCCCCTCATGACAAAGAACAAAGAAAGTTTACTGCCCAGGAACAGGCCGTTCGGCCCTCCAAGTCTGAGCCAATCCAAATGTACTGCCCAAAACCATCGTCCAATTCCTAAGCATCGGTATCCCTCTGCTCCCCACCTACTCATGCATCTGTCCAGACGCATCTTAATTGAATCTACCATGCCTGCCTCTACCACCTCTGCTGGCAATGCATTCCAGATGCCCACCACCCTCTGTGTAATGTACTTGCCATGTGTATCCACCTTAAACTTTCCACCTCTCACCTTGGAAACGTGACCTTTTGGTATTGAATCCTTCACCCTGGGAAAAAGCTGGTCTCTATCCACACTGTCTATACCCTTCGTGATTTTGTAAACCTCAATCAGGTCCCCCTTCAATCTCCTTTTTTCTAATGGAAACAATCCTAACCTACTCAACCTGTCTTCATAGATAGCACCTTCCATACCAGGCAACATCCTTGTAAATCTTCTCTGCATCCTCTCCAAAGTGTCCACATCCTTTTGGTAATGTGGTGACCAGAACTGTACACAGTATTCTAAATGCAGCCAAACCAATGTCTTGTACAATTTTAACATGACCTACCAGCTCTTATACTCAATACCCAGTCCAATGAAGGCAAGCATAGCATATGCCTTCTTGACCACTCTATCCACCTGTGCAGCAACCTTCAGGATACAATGGACCTGCACTCCCAGATCTCTCTGTACATCAATTTTTCCTAAGGATCTTCTGTTTACTGTATATTTCATTCTAGAATTAGAATTCCCAAAATGCATTACCTCACATCTGCCACTTTTCCGCCCAACTCTCCAGTCTATCTCTATCCTCCTGTATTCTCTGACAGTCCCTTTTGCTTTCTGCTACTCCACCAATCTTTGTGTCATCTGCAAACTTGATCATACCAACAGTGCCCTCTTCTAGATCATTTATGTATATTACAAACAACAGTGGCCCCAACACTAACCCCTGTGGAACACCACTGGTCACGTTTCTCCATTTCCAGAAACTCCCTTCAACTACTACCCTCTGTGTCCTGTTGCTCAACCAGTTCTTTATCCACGTAGCTCGAACACCCTGCACACCATGTGACTTCACTTTCTCCATTAGTCTACCATGGGAACATTATCAAACGCCTTACTAAAATCCATGTATATGACATCAACAGCCCTTCCTTCATCTAACAACTTGGTCACTTCCTTGAAGAACTCTATTAAGTTGGTAAAGCACGATCTCCCCCGCACAAAACCATGTTGCCTATCACTGATAAGCCCATTCTTTTCGAAATATAAATAGATCCTATACCTCAGTACCCTCTCCAGCAACTTCCCCACCACCGACGTCAGGCTCACTGGTCTATAGTCACCCGGAATCTCCCTATTACCCTTCTCGTTCGGGGACAACATGAGCAACCTTCCAGTCCTCCGGCACCTCACCTGTATTTAAGGATGCCACAAAGATATCTGTCAGGGCCCCAGCTATTTCCTCTCTCGCCTCCCTCAGCAACCTGGGATAGATCTGGGCACGGTGGCCCAGTGGTTAGCACTGCTGCCTCACAGCGCTAGAGACCCGGGTTCAATTCCCACCTCAGGCGACTGACTGTGTGGAGTTTGCACGTTCTCCCCATGTCTGCGTGGGTTTCCTCCGGGTGCTCCGGTTTCCTCCCACAGTCCAAAGATGTGCAGGTCAGGTGAATTGGCCACGCTAAATTGCCCGCAGTGTTAGGTAAGGTGTAAATGTAGGGGTATGGGTGGGTTGCGATTCGGCGGGTCGGTGTGGACTTGTTGGGCCGAAGGGCCTGTTTCCACACTGTAAGTAATCTAATCTAATCTAATCTAAGATCCTATCCGGTCCTGGGGATTTGTCCACCTTAATAACCTCTAGCATACCCAACACATCTTCCCTACTTATGCCAATGTGATTGAGACTAATCAAACTTCTATCTCTAATCTCAACATTCATCATGTTTCTCTCCTCAGTGAACACTGATGCAAAGAGATCATTCAGAACCTTACACATTCCCTCAGGTTTGACACACAGCCTTCCTTCATTATCCTTTCGTGGACCAATCTTTTCTCTAGTTACCCACTTGCTTCTTATATAAGAATAAATGCTTTGGGATTTTCCTTAATTCTGCTTGCTAAAGCTATTTCATGACCTCTTTTAGCCCGCTTGATTCCTTGTTTAAGACTTTTCCTACTCTTCCGATATTCCTCCAGGGCCCGTTCTGTTCTCAGCTGCCTACACCTTACGTACGCTTCCCTTTTCCTCTTGGCTAGTCGTACAATTTCTCCTATCATCCACGGTTCACGAATCTTTTCCTTCCTATCCTTTGCCTTCAACGGGACATGCCTATCCTGCACTGCCGTTAACCTATCTTTGAAAGCCTCCCACATCTCAAATATGGACCTCTCTTCAATTAGCTGTGTCCAATCCACATTTCCCAGCTCCTGCCTAATTTTGATATAATTGGCCTTAGCCCAGTTTAGCACTCTTTCCTTAGGACCACTCTCATCTTTGTCTACAAGTACTCTAAAACTTACAGAATTATGGTCACTGTTCCCAAAGAAATTCCCCACCATAACTTCTACCACCTGGTCTGGCTCGTTCCCCAGTAACAGGTCCAATATGGCCGCTTCCCTCGTCAGAGTATTGACATACTGCTCTAGAAAACTCTCCTGGACGCTTCGTTCAAATTCTACTCCATCCAGACCTCTGACGCTAAGTGTATTCCAGTCAATGTTGGGAAAATTAAAATCTCCCATCACCACTACCCTATTGCCTCTACATCTATTCATAATCTGTTTACCTATTTGTTCTTCTACCTCACGCTCACTGTTGGGAGGTCTGTAATACAGCCCCAACAATGTAACTGTACCCTTATTTCTCAGCTCCACCCATAATGCCTCACTACCAAAGACCGCCATCGTGTGCTCCTGTAGCACAGCCGTGATATCATCCCTGACCAGCAATGCAACTCCACCCCCTCTTTTACTTCCCTCCCTGTCCTGTCTGAAGCGTCTATAACCTGGAACATTTAGTTGCCAATCATGATTTTATAAACCTCTAGAAGGTCACCCCTCAGCCACCCATGCTGTAGGGAAAACAGCTCCAGCCTGTACAGCCTCTCCCTACAGCTCCCGATCCTTCCAACCTGGCAGCATTCTTGTAAATCTTTCCTGCACACTTTCAGGTTTCACAACATCCTTCCGATAGGAAGGAGACCGGAATTGTACTTGTTGGACCTCAACTGGAGCATTGTGTTCAGCTGTAGGTACCACTTTGCTCAATGGATGAGAGCACATCAGACAGAGTTCAGAGGCCATTTATAGGAATGGTTCCAATGATGAGGAACTGCAGTTCTGAGGATAGGAGTTGGGACTGTTCTCCCTGGAAAGGAGGCTGAGAGGAGACTTGAGAGAGGTTTTCAAATCATAAATGGGCTGGACAGAGTAGATAGAGAGAAGCTCTTCCTGCTCAGACAAGGAAAAAAGAATAACAGGGCGGAGATTCAAAATGATATGCAGAAGAAGCAAAGGCGATGTGAGACAGAACTTCTCCACCCAGCGACTAGTTGGGGCCTGGAGTGTACTGCCTGGAAATGTGATGGGGGCAGGTTCCGTTGAGGCATTTAAGAGGGGCACTGGGTGGTTATTTTGATAAAAACAACATGCAAGGGTATGGGGTAAAGGCAGGAAATTGGCACTGGGTACTGATGCTTATTTAATGTGTCAGTGCAGGCATGATGGGCTGAATAGCCTTCTCCTGTACCACTAGAATGCTGCTGGAAAGGCACAGCAGGTCAGGCAGCATCCGAGGAGCAGGAACATCGCGTTTCGGGCAAAAGCCCTTCATCAGCTTTCTGTTTAGGACCAGAACGTGCTATGATGAGAAATTATCTCAAAAGCATTCTATGAACTCCTCATTCAGGCTTTCCTGCCTTTCTCTACAAAGTCACCAATGGTTATTACTGCCTCCTGACAAAAACCCTGTTTTCCTTCCTGTGTACGGCATGGTGGCTCAGTGGTTAGCATAGAACATAGAACATAGAAAAATACAGCGCAGTACAAGCCCTTTGGCCCTCGATGTTGCGCCGATCCAAGCCCACCTAACCTACACTAGCCCACTATCCTCCATATACCTATCCAATGCCCGCTTAAATGCCCATAAAGAGGGAGAGTCCACCACTGCTACTGGCAGGGCATTCCATGAACTCACGACTCACTGAGTGAAGAACCTACCCCTAACATCTGTCCTATACCTACCCCCCCTTAATTTAAAGCTATGCCCCCTTGTAATACCCGACTCCATACGTGGAAAAAGATTCTCACTGTCGACCCTATCTAAACCCCTAATCATCTTGTACACCTCCATCAAGTCACCCCTAAACCTTCTTTTCTCCAATGAAAACAACCCCAAGTGCCTCAGCCTTTCCTCATACGATCTTCCTACCATACCAGGCAACATCCTGGTAAACCTCCTCTGCACCCATTCCAGTGCCTCCACATCCTTCCTATAGTATGGCGACCAAAACTGCACACAATATTCCAGATGCGGCCGCACCAGAGTCTTATACAACTGCAACATGACCTCAGGGCTCCGGAACTCAATTCCTCTACCAATAAAAGCCAGTACGCCATATGCCTTCTTCACCGCACTATTTACCTGGGTGGCAACTTTCAAAGATCTGTGTACATGGACACCAAGATCCCTCTGCTCATCCACACTACCAAGTATCCGACCGTTAGCCCAGTACCCCATCTTTTTGTTACTCTTACCAAAGTGAATCACCTCACACTTACCTACATTTGCTACCTTTCTGCCCAGCTCTGCAACTTATCTATATCCCGCTGTAACCTGACACATCCTTCCTCACTGTCAACAACTCCACCGACTTTCATATCATCCGCAAACTTGCTCACCCAACCTTCTAGCCCCTCCTCCAGGTCATTTATAAAAATGACAAACAGCAATGGTCCCAAAACAGATCCTTGCGGAACACCACTAGTAACTGCACTCCACGATGAACCTTTACCATCAACTACTACCCTCTGTCTTCTTCCAGCCAGCCAACTCCTAATCCAAACCTCCAACTCACCATCAATGCCATACCTCCGTATTTTCTGCAGTAGCCTACCATGGGGAACCTTATCAAACGCCTTACTAAAATCCATATAGACCACATCTACCGCTTTACCCTCGTCTACCTCCTTCGTCACCTTCTCAAAGAATTCAATAAGGTTTGTGAGGCACGACCTGCCCTTCACAAAATCATGCTGACTATCCTTGATCACATTATTCCTATCCAGATGTTCATAAATCCTATCCCTTACAATTCTCTCTAAGACTTTGCCCACAACAGAAGTGAGACTCACCAGCCTATAGTTACTAGGGTTATCCCTACTCCCCTTCTTGAACAAGGGCACCACATTTGCTATCCTCCAGTCTACTGGCACTACTCCTGTAGACAACGAGGACATAAAAATCAAGGCCAATGGCTCTGCAATATCCTCCCTTGCTTCCCAGAGAATCCTAGGATAAATGCCATCAGGTCCAGGGGACTTATCTATTTTCACCTTTTCCAGAATTTCCAACACCTTTTCCCTACATACCTCAAAGCCGTCCATTCTAATTAATTGTGACTCAATATTCACATCGGCAACAATGTCCTGTTCCTGAGTGAATACTGACGAGAAGTATTCATTCAGTGTCTCCCCAACCTCTTCAGCCTCCACACGCAACTTCCCACTATTATCCTTGACTGGACCTATTCCTACCCTAGTCATTCTTTTATTCCTGACATACCTATAGAAAGCCTTAGGGTTTTCCCTAATCCTACCAACTAAGGACCTTTAATGTCCCCTCCTTGTTGCTCTTAGCTCTCTCTTCAGATCTTTCCTCGCTACTTTATAACTCTCAATCGCCCCAATTGAACCTTCACGCCTCATCTTTACATAGGCCGCCCTCTTCCATTTAACAAGGGATTCCAATTCCTTATTAAACCACGAATCCCTCACAAGACCCTTTCCTCCCTGCCTGACAGGTACATACTTATCAAGGACACTCAATAGTTGCTCCTTGAACAAGCTCCACATATCAATTGTGCCCATGCCTTGAAGTCTACTTTTCCAAGCCACACATCCTAAGTCGTGCCTCACCGTATCATAATTTTCCTGCCCCCAGCTATAACTCTTGCCCTGCAGTGCACACTTATCCCTCTCCATCACTAGAGTAAAAGTCACCGAATTGTGGTCACTGTCCCCAAAGTGCTCACCTACCTCTAATTCGAACACCTGGCCTGGTTCGTTACCCAGAACCAAATCCAGTATGGCCTCACCTCTTGTTGGCCTGTCTACATATTGTGTCAGGAAACCCTCCTGCACACATTGGACAAACACCGACCCATCTAATGAACTCGAGCTATAGCTTTCCCAATCAATATCAGGAAAGTTAAAGCCCCCATAACAACCACCCTATTACTTTCACTCTTCTCCTGAATCATCCTCCCAATCCTTTCTTCTACATCTCTCGGACTATTAGGAGGCCTGTAGAAAACTCCTAACAGGGTGACCTCACTTTCCTATTCCTAACCTCAGCCCAAACTACCTCAGATGGCGAGTCTTCATCCATCGTCCTTTCCACCGCTGTAATACTATCTTTGACAAGCAATGCCACACCTCCCCCTCTTTTACCCCCACCTCTGACCCTACTAAAACATTTAAACCCTGGAACCTGCAACAGCCAATCCTGACCCTGTTCTACCCATGTCTCCGTAATAATAACAACATCAAAATCCCAGGTACCAACCCACGCTGCAAGTTCACCTACCTTATTTCGTATACTTCTTGCATTGAAGTATACACACTTCAAGCCACTTTCCTGTTTACAGGCACCTTCCTTTGAGATTGATGCCATGTTCATTACCTCCCTACACTCCAGGTTCTGCACCCTAAAGCTACAGTCTAGGTTCCCATGCCCCTGCAGAGTTAGTTTAACCCCCCCCCAAGTGCACTAGCAAACCTCCCCCCCAAGGATACTGGTGCCCCTCAGGTTCAGGTATAGACTATCCTGTTTATAGAGGTCCCACCTTCCCCAGAAAGAACCCCAGTTATCCAAATACTGGAATCCCTCCCTCCTGCACCATCCCTGTAGCCACGCATTTAACTGTTCTCTCTCCCTATTCCTCGACTCTCTATCACGTGGCACGGGTAACAAACCAGAGACAACAACTCTGTTTGTTCTAACTCTGAGCTTCCAACCTAGCTCCCTGAAAGCCTGCCTAACATCCTCAGCCCTCCTCCTATCTATGTCGTTGGTGCCAATGTGGACCACGACTTCGGGCTGCTCCCCCTCCCCCTTAAGGACCCGGAAAACACGATTAGAGACGTCACGTACCCTTGCACCTGGGAGGCAACATACCAAACGTGAGTCTCTCTCGCCCCCACAAAACCGCCTATCTGTGCCCCGCACTATCGAGTCCCCAACAACTATTGTTCTGCCCTTCTCCACCCTTCCCTTCTGAGCAACGGGGACAGGCTCCGTGCCAGAGGCCTGAACCCCATTGCTTACCCCTGGTAAGTCGTCCCCCCCACAAGTATCCAAAACGGTATACTTGTTCTTGAGGGGAACGGCCGCAGGGGGTCCCTGCACTGGCTGCTTCCTCCCAGGCCCCCTCACTGTCACCCATCTGCCTGCTGCCTCACAACACCAGGGACCCGGGTTCGATTCCAGCCTCGGGCGACTGTCTGTGAGGAGTTTGCACATTCTCCCCATGTCTGCGTGGGTTTCCTCCGGTTTCCTCCCACAGTCCAAAGATGTGCGGGTCAGGTGAATTGGCCACGCTAAATTGCCCATTGTGTTAGGTCCATTAGTCAGAGGGAAATGGGTCTGGGTGGGTTACTCTTCGGAGGGTCGGTATGGACCGGTTGGGCCGAAGGGCCTGTTTTCACATTGTAGGGAATCTAATCTAATCTAAGAATGTACATTGTCCCACTTTGGGGTTACTGCTAGGGAGCCAATAGATGATATTTCTCTGTTCCAGGAGGGAGGGAGGCAGAAAACAGGACATTCTATAGGTCAGTTAGCTTGGTATCTGATATGGTGAGCATTCTAAAAAGCAACTCAAATAATCAGGAATATTCAGGAAGGGAAATAATGTTTAACCAATTTATAAGAGTTCCTTGAAGGAGTAAGATGTGCTGTGGATAAAGGAGAACTGCTGAATGTACTGTATGTGGATTTTTGGAAGGCACTTGTGAAGATATCATATCATATAAGATGACACATAAGATGATAAGTAACATTTGTGTCACACAACTACCAGGCCATGACCATCACCAATAAGAGACAATCTAAACACTACCCCTTGACATTCAGTGGTGTTACTATCAGTGAATCCCCCACTGTCAACATTATTAAGAAACTTAACTGGACTCACCACGTAAACACAGTGGCTACAATAGCAGGTCAAAGACTACTAATACTGCAGCGAGTAACTCACCTATTGACTCCCCAGAGCCTGTCCACCATCTACAAGGCACAAGTCAGGAGTGTGATGGAATGCTCCCCACTTGCCCTGGATGGGGGCAGCTCCAACAACACTCAGGAAGCTTGACACCATCCAGGACAAGGCAGCCCACTTGATTGGCATCACATCTACAAACATCCACTCCCTCCACCACCGACACTCAGTAGCAGCAGTGTGTACCATCTACAAGATGCACTGCAAAAATTCACCAAAGATCCTCAGAGAGCACCTTCCAAACCCACGACCACTTCTATCTGAAAGGACAAGGGTAGCACATACATGGGAACACCACCACCTAGAAGTTCCCCTTCAAGCCACTCATCATCCTGACTTGGAAACATATCGCCGTTCCTTCACTGTCTCTGAGTCAGAATCCTGGAATTCCCTCCCTAAGGGCATTGTGGGTCAACCCACAGCACACGGACTGCAACAGGTCAAGAAAGCAGCTCACCCCCACCTTCTCAAGGGACAACTAGGGACGGGCAATAAATACTGGGCCCAGCCAGTGACACCTGTGTCCTACAAATAAAAATAAAATCAAAAGTATTGTGAAAAATAAGAGCTACTTGAGTAAGACAATAGTGTGAGACTGAAGATTGTCTGACTGGGAGAAAACAGACAGTGTGCATAAATGAGTCATTGTCTAATCAGCTGAATAGGCTGGGGCTGTTTTCCTGGAGTGTCAGGGGGGTGACCTTATAGAGGTTTCTAAAATCATGAGGGGCATGGATAGGGTGAATGGACAAGGTGTTTCCCCAGGGTAAGGGAGTCCAAAAATAGGGGGTTTAAGGTGAGAGGGGCAAGATTTAAAAGGGATCTAAGAGGCAACTTTTTCACTCAGAAGAGGGGTACGTGTATGGAATGACCTGCCAGAGGAAGTGGTGGAAGCTGGTAAAATTATGAAGATTAAAAGGCATCTGGCAGGGTATATGAACAGGAAGAGTTTGGTGGGATATGGGCCAAGTGTTGGCAAATGGGACTAGATTAATTAAGCATTTCTGGTCCTCGTGGACGAGTTGGACTGAAAGGTTTGTTTCCCTGCTGTACATCTCTGTGCATTGATGACTCTGAAGGCAAACGACTGCAGAATTCCTGGATTCAGTGGGATCTAGATGTCTGTGTAGAAAAAAGGTTAGAATGCATATGCAGCCTGTCATCGAGGAGGCTAATGGGATGCTATCCTAAATTATGCAACTTTTTAAAAAAAAGGTTTTGTGATTTACACATGAAAGAAGTGAAACTATCACGGTATTCTAACAGATGAAAGGCTTAACAGACAATCAATTTTTCAATGTATAATTTCAGTTACATCACACTGTAAATTTTTGCTATAAATTCTGTGTGTTAGGATTGAGCCCTCCACTATCACCTGATGATGCTTTTCACAGCAGAGAGTGGCGCGAGCTGGGCGGAAGTGAGGTTGGAGCGCAGAGCTGGTCGGGAAGGTAAGTGATTGATATTTGAGTGGGTGTGTTCTAGACCCCAGGCCCTACACAGTAGGGCCTCCCTCCCATCCTCCTCCTCTAACCTAACTTTAAAGTTCACAGGTAAGCTACTCAGTGTTCTTGTTTTGGAGACGAGGTGTAGAGTAATGGCAGCGCAGGCAGTGGAATGTTCCTCCTGCAGGATGTTTGAGGTAGGGGTGACCATCGATACTCCTGCCGACTTCATCTGCAGGAAATGCAGTCAGATCCTGCTCCACACAGAACGAGTTAGGGAACTGGAACTGGAGTTGGATGAACTGAGGATTATTCGAGAGGCTGAGAAGGTGATAGATAGAAGCTACAGGGACATAGCTACGCCAGAGAACAGAGGTAGCTGGGTAACAGTTAGAGGTGGGAAGGGGAGGAAACAGGCAGTGCAGGGATCCCCTGTGGTCATTCCCCTAAACAATAAGTATACCGCTTTAGATACTGTTGGGGGGGACGGCCTAGCAGGGGTAAGCTGCAGTGACCGGGTCTGTGGCACGAGGTCCGGCTCTGGGGCTCAGAAGGGAAAGAGGGAGAGGAGGAGAGTGCTAGTTATAGGAGACTCTCTAGTTAGAGGGACGGACAGGCGGTTCTGTGGACATGGGCGAGACTCTCGGATGGTTTGTTGCCTCCCGGGTGCCAGGGTCCGAGACGAATCGGACCGTGTCTTCAGAATCCTTAAGGGGGAGGGTGTGCAGCCAGAAGTTGTGGTGCACGTTGGCACCAACGACATAGGTAGGAAGAGGGGTGGAGAGGTCATTCAAGAGCTCAGGGAGTTAGGCTGGAAGCTAAAAGCTAGGACAGACAGAGTCGTCATCTCTGGGTTGTTGCTGGTGCCACGTGACAGTGAGGCAAGGAATAGGGAGAGAGTGCAGTTGAACACGTGGCTGCAAGGATGGTGCAGGAGGGAAGGCTTCAGGTATTTGGACAATTGGACTGCATTCTGGGGAAGGTGGGACCTGTACAAGCAGGACGGGTTGCACCTGAAATGAATGGCACCAATATCCTGGGGGGTAGGTTTGCTAGCACTCTTCGGGGGGGGTTAAACTAATTTGGCAGGGGGATGGGATCCGGATTTGTAATCCAACAAGTAGCTAGCTGTTTGTCAGGATGTCCAAGAATGTAGGGAGGCTGTGGAGAAGGTAGCACTAACAGGGAATACTTGCGGACACAGAGATGGGTTCAAGTGCGTATACTTCAACGCAAGGAGTATCAGAAATAAGGTGGGTGAACTTAAGGTGTGGATCGGTACCTGGGACTACGATGTTGTGGCCATCACGGAAACGTGGATAGAAGAGGGACAGGAATGGTTGTTGGAGGTTCCTGGTTACAGATGTTTCAGTAAGATTAGGGAGAGTGGTAAAAAAGGAGGGGGGGTGGCATTGCTAATTAGAAATGGTATAACGGCTGCAGAAAGGCAGTTTGAGGGGGATCTGCCTTTGGAAGTAGTATGGGCTGAAGTCAGAAATAGGAAAGGTGCAGTCACCTTGTTGGGTGTTTACTATAGGCCCCCCAATAGCAGCAGAGATGTGGAGAAACAGATTGGGAAACAGATTTTGGAAAGGTGCAGAAGCCACAGGGTAGTAGTCATGGGTGATTTCAACTTCCCGAATATTGATTGAAAGCTCTTTAGATCAAGTAGATTGGATGGGGCGGTGTTTGTGCAGTGTGTCCAGGAAGTTTTTCTAACTCAGTATGTAGATTGCCCGACCAGAGGGGAGGCCATATTGGATTTGGTACTTGATAACGAACCGGGACAAGTGATGGGCTTGTTAGTGGGTGAACATTTTGGTGATGGTGACCACAATTCTGTGATTTTGACCTTAGTTATGGAGAGAGATAGGTGCATGCAACACGGTAGGTTTTACAATTGGGGGAAGGGTAAATACGATGCTGCAAGACAGGATCTGAGGAGCATAAGTTGGGAGCATAGGCTGTCAGGGAAGGATGTCGTGGAAATGTGGAACTTTTTTAAGGAACAGATACGACGTGTCCTTGATATGTATGTACCTGTCAGGCAGGAAAGAGATGGTCGTGTGAGGGAACCTTGGTTGACGAGGGAGTTTGAATGTCTTGTAAAGAGGAAGAAGGGGGCTTACATAAGGTTGAGGAAACAAGGTTCAGACAGAGCATTGGAGGGATACAGGATAGCCAGAAGGGAGCTGAAGAAAGGGATTAGGAGAGCTAAGAGAGGGCATGAAAAATCTTTGGCGGATAGGATCAAGGATAACCCTAAGGCATTTTATGCGTATGTGAGAAACATGAGAATGACGAGAACGAGGGTAGGTCCGATCAAGGACAGTAGTGGGAGACTATGTATTGAGTCGGAAGAGATAAGTGAGGTCTTGAATGAGTACTTTTCTTCAGTATTTACAAACAAGAGGGACCGTATTGTTGAAGAGGAGAGTGTGAAATGGACTGGTAAGCTAGAGGAGATACATGTTAGGAAGGAAGATGTGTTGGACATTTTAAATAACTTGAGGATAGACACGTCCCCCGGGCCTGACGGGATATATCCTAGGATTATGTGGGAAGCAAGAGAGGAAATTGCAGAGCCGTTGGCAATGATCTTTTCGTCTTCACTGTCAACAGGGGTGGTACCAGGGGACTGGAGAGTGGCGAATATTGTGTCCCTGTTCAAAAAAGGGAATAGGATAACCCCGGGAATTACAGGCCAGTTAGTCTTACTTCGGTGGTAGCCAAAGTAATGGAAAGGGTACTGAGGGATAGGATTTATGAGTATCTGGAAAGACACGGCTTGATTAGGGACAGCCAGCACGGATTTGTGAAGGGTAGGTCTGGCCTTACAAGTCTTATTGAATTCTTTGAGGAGGTGACCAAGCATGTGGATGAGGGTAGAGCAGTGGATGTAGTACACATGGATTTTAGTAAGGCATTTGATAAGGTTCCCCATGGTAGGCTTATGCGGAAAGTCAGGAGGCATGGGATAGAGGGAAATTTGGCCGGTTGGATAGAGAACTGGCTAACCGGTCGAAGTCAGAGAGTGGTGGTAGATGGTAAATATTCAGCCTGGAGCCCAGTTACAAGTGAAGTTCCGCATGGATCAGTTCTGGGTCCTCTGCTGTTTGTAATTTTTATTAATGACTTGGATGAGGGAGTCGAAGGGTGGGTCAGTAAATTTGCAGATGATACGAAGATTGGTGGAGTTGTGGATAGTGAGGAGGGCTGTTGTCGGCTGCAAAGAGACTTAGATATGATGCAGAGCTGGGCTGAGGAGTGGCAGATGGAGTTCAACCCTGCCAAGTGTGAGGTTGTCCATTTTGGAAGGACAAATAAGAATACGGAATACAGGGTTAACGGTAGGGTTCTTAGTGAGGTGGAGGAGCAGAGGGATCTTGGGGTCTATGTTCATAGATCTTTGAAAGTTGCCACTCAGGTGGATAGGGCTTGTAAGAAGGCCTATGGTGTATTAGCGTTCATTAGCAGAAGGATTTAATTCAAGAGTCATGAAGTGATGTTACAGCTGTACAGGACCTTGGTTAGGCCACATTTGGAGTACTGTGTGCAGTTCTGGTCGCCTCACTTTAGGAAAGATGTGGAAGCTTTGGAGAGGGTGCAGAGAAGATTTACCAGGATGTTGCCTGGAATGGAGAACAGGTCGTACGAGGATAGGTTGAGCGTGCTAGGCCTTTTCTCATTGGAACGGAGAAGGATGAGGGGTGACTTGATAGAGGTTTATAAGATGGTCAGAGGAATAGATAGAGTAGACAATCAGCAACTTTTTCCCCGGGTACAACAGAGTGTTACAAGGGACATAAATTTAAGGTGAAGGGTGGAAGGTATTGGGGGGATGTCAGGGATAGGTTCTTTACCCAGAGAGTGGTGGGGGCATGGAATGCGTTGCCTGTGGGAGTGGCAGAGTCAGAATCATTGACAAACTTTAAGTGGCAATTGGATAGCTACATGGATGGGTGCTTAAGCTAGGACAAATGTTCAGCACAACATCGTGGGCCGAAAGGCCTGTTCTGTGCTGTATTGTTCTATGTTCTATGTTCTATGTTAAGAAGCGACGTTCCGAAAGTTAGTGTGCTTCTAATTAAACCTGTTGGACTATAACCTGGTGTTGTGTGATTTTTAACTTTGTACACCCCAGTCCAACACCGGCATCTCCAAATCTTAATTATGCTAGGAATTGAACACCAACGTAGGGAAGTTATGCTTCTGTTAAACAGGGGCAGAGCATATTTCAGACACTGTGCAGTTTTGGTTTCCTGGTGTAAGACGGGATGTAGATACATAGCAACTGGTTCAGGGGAGGTTCACTGGATTGATTTCTGGAAAGAGTAGGTCGTCTTGTGAAGTTGTGTTGTGTCAGACTGGAATTGCCACTGGCCTTTAGAAGCCTAAGGGGGTGAGGTTGTGAATGGTCTTGACAAGATGTTTCTCCTTGTGGGTGAGTCCAGCACTCGGGGGCATTGTTAGCAAACTAAGGGCTGTCCTTTTAAAGCAGGGATGAGGAGAAGTTTTGTTTTATCCCAGAGGGTTGTATGAATTTGAAACTTTCAGAAGGTGATGGAGATCGGATTATCAAATATTTTTAAGAGAGAGGTGGTGAGATCCCCATCGGACAGAGGAATCCAAGGTGATCGAGGATCGATGGGAATGTGGAATTTAAACCACAAACCCCCGATCAGCCATGACTGTACTGATTGGTGAAGCAGGCTCGGTGGCCTTGATGGTCTTCTTCTGATGTTTGATAGCTTGTAGCTATATTCATGGTTAAATGTGACAACAATCAGACCATAGAAAACAGGAACAGGAAGAGGCCATTCAGCCCTTCAAACCTGCTATGTCATTCAATAGGATCATGGCTGATCCGCTCTGCTCTCACATAATCGTAGTTTTTAGACCTGGACAGTAGATCGATTGGAGTGTCGCCTTTTTTAAACACTGCCTCTTCATTTCAAATCAGAGCTTGACAGTAACTTAACATTCCCTGTCTGTCAGCTACCTTCATTCCTGTTTGTGTCTGTGGGATAAAGGAATGCTGCAGCCTTGGTTCACTCACTGTGCTTAACCTTTCAAACCTTCCACTGAAATAAGCAGCAGGCACAGTGTTTGGGTGAGCTGTGATCTAGCCCGTCCTAATATGTATGCTTCTGCTGTGCGGAGTTGGGAGCTGAAACTCATCACGTCCTCTCAATTCATTCTCTCAATTATCCTTTTTGTTTTGAAGGGCTTTGCTCTGCTGGATTCAATTCATTTCTCCTCTGTCGATGCACCTTTGTTTTTGGCATCTCTAATTAAATTTGATGTCTCCTCCTTTTCTTTTTTGTGCCAATTGTCTCCTTCTCTCTCCCGAAGGTACTGGCTTCAATTGATATGCAGGGCATCAGTGACCCAGGATCTCTGGGGCAAGCAGTATATGGCAATATCTATGTTAGCAATGCATCACCCCTGTGTGTGTGTGTGTGTGCGTATGTATTTGTTGTGCGCGTGGTGTGCCAGTGTGTGTGTGCCTGTGTGTGCGCGTGTGCGCCTGTGTGTGTGTTTGTGTATCTGTGTGTGTGTGTGTGCCTGTGTGTGTGTGTGTATCTGTGAGTGTGTGTATGTGTGTGCGCCTGTATGTGTGTATTTGTTGTGTGTGTGTGCATGCCTGTGTGTGTATCTGTGTGTGTGTGTGTGTGTGTGTATTTGTTGTGTGTGTGTGTGTATCTGTGTGTGCGTGTGTGTATCTGTGTGTGCGTGTATTTGTTGTGTGTGTGTGAGCCTGTGTGTATCTGTGTGTGTGCGTGTATTTGTTGTGTGTGCCTGTGTGTGTGTGTGTATCTGTGTGTGCGCGTGTATTTGTTGCGTGTGTGTGTGTGCCTGTGTGTGTGTATGTGTCTGTGTGTGTGTGTGGGTGTATTTGTTGTGTGTGTTTGTATGTGTGTACTTGTGTGTGTGTGTGTGTGCCTGTGTGTGTGTATGTGTGTGTGTATGTGTCTGTGTGTGTATGTGTGTGTATTTGTTGTGTGTGTGTGTGTGTGTGCCTGTGTGTATCTGTGTGTGTGCGTGTATTTGTTGTGTGTGTGTGCCTGTGTGTGTGTGTATCTGTGTGTGTGCGTGTATTTGTTGCGTGTGTGTGTGTGCCTGTGTGTGTGTGTGGGTGTATTTGTTGTGTGTGTTTGTATGTGTGTACTTGTGTGTGTGCCTGTGTGTATGTGTGTGTATTTGTTGTGTGTGTGTGTGTGTATATCTGTGTGTTTGTATGTGTGTGCGAGTGTGTAATTCTCTATACGTGTGTTTCCCTGAGTGTGTCTGTCTGTGAATGTGCTTTTCTACATGTGGGCCTGTGTGTATATTTCTGTACGTGTGCCTCAGTGTGTGAATTTCTATGGAGCTGCCATCCCTACCTGGTCTAGCCAACATGTGACTCCAGAGCCACTCTTAACAGCCTTCAGGCCAATTAGGGATAGGCAGATGGGATGGGCTAACCAGTGATGGCCATATCCTGTAAAAAAAGGCTGATCAATGACCTCATTCTTCAACCCACTAGGATTTACTTACTTTGTGTGTACGTGTATGTGTGTGTGTATATCTGTGTGTGTGTGTGTGTGTCTATGTTATATGTCTGTGTTAGTTTGTTGTCTGTGTGTGTGTACTGGGAGTGTTTGATCGGGAGAGTGTAGAGGGAGCTTTACTCTGTATCTAACCCCGTGCTGTCCCTGTCCTGGGAGTGTTTGATGGGAACAGTGCAGAGGGAGCTTTACTCTGTATCTCACTCCATGCTGCCCTGGCCCTGGGTCTGTTGGATACAGACCGTTGATGTCTGAATTGCAAAGTGTTATTTGCCCGAGCAGCAATATTGTGACTCTGGCAAACCCAGGATTTGATCGTTGTCATGTGCATTGATGATGTTTGTCTGAAACTTGCTGTCCACTTGCTTTGAATCCAATTGATTTTTCTGCAAACATTATTAAAATCTGTTTTACTCCACTGAGGCCAGCAATGAAATTTGAAAGAATGGCACTTATTTAAAATCTCCTTCTTTTGAAGTTGAACACCCTGCTATCCCTCTCCTGGAAGTGACAGAATTGGAGCCTGGGATTTGATTGAATGATCCGAGCCTAGTATTCATTACGAACCAATGAAAAATCTAGCTATGCTCCCCATGTTCAGAAAGTTAACTTTCTGGAGCTCGGGGAGTGAATGATCAGTGCACCAGAATAAAGGCCATGGACAGGAGGACACATACTCAGTAGAATTACGAAGGTAGCTAACGCCCACCATCCTAACTGAGATCCAGGACATAAATATAACGGGATCTTAAAAAATCACAAATTTAGAAACAGGGTACATAGTCCAGACTGTTGTCACCTCTTTATGCTCTCCCCAGTCCCAGTCCCAGATCAGTTAAAGCATCTGCAGCAAGATCTCCCCCCATCCCCACATCCATCTTAGTGTCCTAGAATCCCACAGCATAGGAATGGGCAGACAAGCCATTAGACTCCTGGGAAGGGCTAATTTCTCACACTCTCCCTATTCTTACACCAGATCCAACAATTGCTCCTCCTTCAAGAGTTCCAGCAATTTCCTTTTGAAAGTTACTCTTGAATCTCAAGGACCGTCTTCCCAAAACACTTTCAATTATGCTCTGCTTTGCCTGCCTCTGTCCTGCGCCAGGTAATCAATTAGTTATGGACAGCATGGGGTTAGACAGAGTAAAGCTCCCTCTACACTGTCCCCATCAAATACTCCCAGGGGCTTCTTGACATGCTATGTAAATGCATGTTCTTTCATGGAATCCCTACAGTGCAGTTAGAGGTCATTTGGCCCCATCAATTCTGAAATGACCCTTCAAAGGGCATCCCAACCCTATCCCCACATTTACAATCGCTAATCCACCTCCACATCTTTGGACTGTGGGAGGAATGGAGCACCCGGAGGAAACCCATGCAGACACGGGGAGAATGTACAAACTCCACACAGACAGTCGACTCAGGCTGGAATTGAAGCCGGGTTTCTGGGGCTGTGAGGCAGCAGTGCTAACCACTGAGCCACTGTGACATCTCAAAGGTGAGCAATTCTGCTCTTTAGCATCGAAGAAAGATCTAAGTGACTTTGGGGTACCAGAGGAGAGGGATCAGAAACCGTGGTAAAATAATGAGTGACATCACAGCAAAAGCTGGTTGGTAAGTAATTGCTCTTCTGAATACCTATTCCAAGTTACTTTCAGATTAAAGGTAAATTGGAGAAATATTTTACAAATTTAAAAGCTAAAAGCCAGTTGAAAATTTAAAAATACAAATTAAGAATGATGCAAGACCCGATGATGTGTTGTACCTGTATACTGTGGGAGTTTATGGACTGTATTGTGGTTCATAGTGAGCACATCTGTACCAAGTGTTGGTTGTTTGAGGAACTCTGGCTCAGAGTTGCTGAGTGGACTCTGAGCTTTGAACATGGTGACACATCATGGGGGGGAGGGGGGAGTTCCCAGAATGCTGTATTTCAGGAGGCACTCACACCCTGTGGGTTAAGTACTTCAAATTTGGTGAGTGGTTAGGGATCGGCGGGTTTGGCTAAAGTGAGGGAGGTAGAGAGATTCTGAATTAAGATTTGGAGGACCCTCAGCTCTTGACCTTGTCCAACTGCTATGAGGTACTTGATCCCTGTGTGGGTGAGAAAAAGGAGCATGGGGAGGATGGTCAAACTGGCCACGGTACTGTGGGACAGAAGGTTATTCAAGCAGGGGGAGCAAAAAGAAAAAATGGTAATGGTAGATTATCTGTAATTAGGGGTCAAATCTCAGATGGCGACGAAACAGACTACAGATGGGAAGTGGAAGATCTGGAAAAATGGTGAACTGAGAACAACCTAGCTCTCAATGCCGGCAAAACCAAGGAACCTATTGTTGGTTTTTGGTGGGATGTTACTCATGTCCCCCCTACACATTAACAGCACAGAGATGGAATGAGTAGAGAGTGTCAAGCTCCTGGGAGTGGTCATTCACAACAAGCTTTCTTGGACTCTTCATGTGGATGCACTGGTTACAAAGGCCCAACAATGTCTCTTCTTCCTCAGGCAGCTGAGGACATTTGCCATAACGGTGAATCCCCTTGCCAACTTTTATAGGTACGCCATCGAGAGCATTCTGTCTGGATGTATCACTGCCTGGTCTGGCAACTGTACCATTCAGGAATCCTACTTCAGGTATGGCATGTAATGGCAAAACTATCAGAAGTGTACTGAATAAACCAGAAATAATAAACAGGTGTATCAAGCCTGTGTAAAGTGCTAAGGGATAGTTCAGCATGTGTAGCCCAAATAAGATTTCAATACAGAAATGCACAGAGTGTAGGAATAAACTAACTGAGCTGCAAGCACATATCAAATCAGAAATTATGATGTAGTAGCCATTACTGAGACATGACTACAGAATAGTCAGGTTGGGAACTTAATATACCAGGTAAAACAGTTAAACGGTTAAAAAGTTTACAGAATGGATAAGGGAAAATGACGGAGGAGGTGGAGTAGAGTCACTGATTAGAAACAAATTTGCTTCAATGGTGAAGGAGTATATAATTAGGGAAAAGCTTCCAGTGGAGACTTTATAGGTGAAACTGAGGAACAGTAAAGGATTTAAAACAGTAACAGGTGTTGTGTACAGACCACCTGGTAGCTACTCTGAAATGCTAAATTGTCTAAATGTGGAAAGTGTGGAGCAAAGACAGAGTAGTATTAATTGGGGATTTGAACTTTAACATCAAATGAAAAAGACAGACAAGCACCTGTGATAAAGATAGTTAATTTCTGGAGTGTACCTGAGATGGTTTTCAATAGCAATAATCCTGGGTGGCACAGTGGCTCAGTGGTTAGCCCTGCTGCTTTATAGTGCCAAGGACCTGAGTTCAATTCCGGCCTCAGGCAACTGTCTGTGTGGAGTTTGCACATTCTCTGAGTGCTCTGGTTTCCTCCCACAATCCAAAGGTGTGTGGGTCAGGTGAATTGGCGATGCTAAATTGCTCATGAGTGGATGGTGGGTTACTCTTCGGAGGATTGGTGTGGACTTGTTGGGCCGAAGGGCCTGTTTCTGCACTGTAGGGAATACAACAGGGGGACAAGCAATATTGGATTTAGTAATGAGAAATGAACTGGATTTAATCAGTAACCCAACTGTGTGAGAGCATTTATCAAACAGTGGTCATAACAAAACCGAGTTCAATGTGTTTTAAAAGTGAAAAGCACAACTAAACTCCTAGAATTTTAGATTTGGGTACGGCCAATTTAAAAGAGGTGAGACAGAGATAGTCCATAGTAAATTGGGAAATCTGCTAATGGAGAAAAGAACTGAAGAACAGTGGAGGATAGTTAAAGAAACATTTAATGCAACACAGAACCAGTTTATACCCCTGAGAGTGAAAAACTTCATTTCACAGTAAGGAAGACAGCCACGCACAACTGAAGAGGTAAGAGACAGCATAAAACTAAAAGAATGGACTTAAAAACATGCAAAAAAAACACAGATCCTGCTGAATGGGAAAGATAGAAAGACCAGCAAAGGGCACAAAGCAGATTATAAGAGCTACAAAGAGGGACTATGAAAGGAAACTTGCAAGGAACATCAAAATCATTTAGAATAAATATCATAGTTACATACTGGGAAAGTGAGTTGTCAGGAGCAGTGTTGGCCCACTAAGGACTGAAAGTGGGAATATTTGATTTGATTTGATTTATTTATTGTCATGCGTACCTATGTATAGTGAAAAGCTTTATCAATGACTGTGGGGAAAGGCAGACATGGTGAATAATTACCTTGCCTCAGTCTTTACAGCAGAAAAGGAGGATAGATTGCTGGAAGTCTGGAGGAAATTAATAGTGGATTGGGAAAAGAGACTGAATAAAATAAATAAAATATTGGTCATGAGGAAATTAATGGCATTAAAATGTAACAAATCCTCAGGGTCTGACGGTTTCCATCTGAAGCTGTCGAAGGAAGTAGGCAGCACATTTTAGAGACGATAATCTCCACAATAATCTTTCAGGGCTCCAGAGATTCAAGGACCATCCTTCTGGATTGGAAAATTACACGTCACTCGACTTTTATCAAAAAGGGCAAAAGAGAAAAACCCGAGGAAATCCGGAGAATTATTTTGGTGGGAAATTATTGGACTTATAATTGAGGAAGGGGGAGCTTGAAAATCTTAAATTAATCAGGGAACGCCAGCATGGATTAATGATTGGTAGGTTATGCCTGATAATCCTTGCAGAGATGTTTGAAGGCATGACTAAGGTGGTAGTCAGGGGAAGGTCAATAGATGTTGTTTCCATGGACTTCCAGAAGGTATTTGATACAGTCTAACATGAGAGACAGTTAACTAAGGTAGAGCTCCTGAAATTGAGGACAAACTACTCATAGGTGGGAAATTACTTGAATGACAGGCCATGATGTGGAAGTGCTGGTGTTGAACTAGGTTGGACAAAGTCAGACGTCATAAGACCATAAGATATAGGAGCAGAAATTAAGCCATTTGGCCCATTGAGTGTCCTCTGCTATTCAATCATGGCTGGTAGGATTTTCAACCTCATTTTCCCCCTTTCTCCCTATAACTTTTTATCCCCATGGCAATCAAGAAAATATCCATCTCTGTGTTAAATATTCTCAGTGACCTGGCCTCCACAACCTTCTGTGGCATTGAATTCCATAGATGTACCACTTTCTGGCTAAAGACATTTCTCTTTATCCCTGTTCTAAATGGTCTTCCCTTTACACCAAGGCTGTGCCTTCCTGCCAATTGAATCATCTTCTCCACATCCAGGTTATAGTCCACCTGGTTTATGTGAAATCACAAGCTTCCAAAGCACAGCTCCTTCATCACTGAAGTCTTCTGAATGAAAGGTGACTCATTAGGGATCATGGGTAGATGCTCAAGTTGGCAGGATGTGATCAATAATGTCTCACAAGGATCTGTGATAGGAGCACAATTATTCATACTGGTAATTAGCAACTTGGATAATGGCATAGAAAATCATACATCCAAATTTGCTACTGACACAAAATTAGGTGACATTATAAACAGTGTAGATACAGTCATGATCATGGAGATGTATAGCATGGAAACAGACCCCTCGGTCCAACTCACCCATACCGACTAGATATCCCAACCCAATCTAGTCCCACCTGCCAGCACCTGGCCATTTCCCCCCAAACCCTTCCTATTCATATACCCATTCAGATGTCTTTTAAATGTTGCAATTGTACTCGCCTCCACCACTTCCTCTGGCAGCTCATTCCGTACACGTACCACCCTCTGTGTGAAAACGTTGCCCCTTAGGTATCCTTTATATCTTTCCCCTCTCACCTTAAACCTATGCCCTCTAGTTCTGGACTCCCCCACCCCAGGGAAAAGACTTTGTCTATTTATCCTATCCATAAGGTAACCCCTCAGCCTCCGATGCTCTAGGGAAAACAGCCCCAGCCTATACAACCTCTCCTGATAGCTCAAATCCTCCAATCCTGGCAATATCCTTGTAAACCTTTTCTGAACCCTTTCATGTTTGACAACATCCTTCGATTGGAAGGAGACCAGAATTGCACACAATATTCCAACAGTGGCCTAACCAATGACCTGTACAGTCGCAACATGACCTCCCAACTCCTGTACTCAATACTCTGACCAATAAAGGAAAGCCTGCGACTCCACTTTCAAGGAGCTATGAACCTGCACTCCAAGGTCTCTTTGTTCAGCAAGATTCCCTAGGACCTTCCCATTAAGTGTATAAGTCCTGCTAAGATTTGCTTTCCTAAATAAGCAATATTTTACGTTTATCTAAATTAAACTCCATCTGCCACTTCTCAGCCCATTGGTCCGTCCGATCAAGATCCCGTTGTAATCTGCGGTAACCCTCTTCACTATCCACTACACCTCCAATTTTGATGTCATCTGCAAACTTACTAACCATACCTCTTATGCTCACATCCCCAAATCATTTATATAAGTGATGAAAAGTTGTTGACCCAGCACCAATCCTGTGGCACTCCACTGGTCACAGGCCTCCAGTCTGAAAAACAACCCTCCACCACCACCCTCTGTCTTCTACCTTTGAGCCAGTTCTGTATCCAAATGGCTAGTTCTCACTGTATTCCATTAGATATAACTTTGTTAATCAGTCTCCCATGGGGAACCTTGTCGAATACCTTACTAAAGTCCATATAGATCACATCTACCGCTCTGCCCTCATCAATCCTCTTTGTTACTTCTTCAAAAAACTCAATCAAGTTTGTGAGACATGATTTCCCACGCACAAAGCCATGTTGACTATCCCCAATCAGTCCTTGCCTTTCCAAATACATGTACATCCTGTCCCTCAGGATTCCCTCCAACAACTTGCCCACCACCGAGGTCAGGCTCACTGCTCTATAGTTCCCTGACTTGTTCTTACCACCGTTCTTAAACAGTGGCACCACATTAGCCAACCTCCAGTCTTCTGGCACCTCACCTGTGACTATCGATGATACAAATATCTCAGTAAGAGGCCCAGCAATCACTTCTCTAGCTTCCCACAGAGTTCTAGGATACACCTGATCAGGTCCTGGGCATTTATCCACTTTTATGCATTTCAAGACATCCAGCACTTCCTCCTCTGTAATATGGGCGTTTTTCAAGATGTCACCATCTATTCCCTACATTCTATATCTTCCATGTCCTTTTCCACAGTAAGTACTGATGCAAAATACTCATCTAATATCTCCCCCATCTCCTGTGGCTCCACACAAAGGCCGCCTTGCTGATCTTTGAGGGGCCACTTTCTGTCCCTAGTTATCCTTTTCTCCTTAATTTCTTTGTAAAAATCCTTTGGATTCTCCTTAACTCTATTTGCCAAATCTATCTCATGTTCCCTTTTTGCCTGACATATGCTTCCTTCTTTTTCCGAACCAAACCCTCAATTTCTTTAGTCATCCAGCATTCCTTATACCTACCAGCCTTTCCTTTCACCCTGACAGGAATATACTTTCTCTGGATTCCTGTTATCTCATTTCTGAAGGCTTCCCAGTTTTCAACCGTCCCTTTACTTGCAACCCATCAAAATGAGCTTTTCTCCAATTTAGGACTTCAACTTTTAGATCTGGTCTATCCTTTTCCATTATGGTCGCTGGCCCCAAAGTGCTCCTCAGTCACCTGCCCTGCCTTATTTCCCAAGAGTAGGTCAAGATGACAGGAGTTGCAAAGGGATATTGTAAGTGAAAGGGCAAAACCGTGGCAGATGGATTTCAGTGTAAGGAAGTGTGAAGTTAGTCATTTTGGACTGGAGCAGGATCAATCAGGGTGCTTTCTCAGAGATAGATATAGTGGATGCCCAAACAGATTTGGGGGTTCAGGTGTCACAAACCAGTGCAGAGAATGATCCCCCTGGCCAATGGAATGCCGCCCTTTCTATCAACAGGACTGGAGTATAAGGAATTCAAGGTTACTGTGCAGTTATACAAGACCCGGCTTAGACCCCACTCTGGGCACCACACCTCAGGGAAGGATAGACTGGCCTTGGAGGGAGTACAATGCATATTTACAAGAATGATTCCCAGAGATCAGGGTTTAAATTATAAAGAGAGAATATACAAATGAGGCATGTTCTGTCTAGAATTTCGAAAGTGAAGGGATGATCTGATTGACGTCTTCAAGATATCAACAGGAAACAATGAGGTGGATAAACTATTTCCACTGGTTGGGGATTCTAGTACGAGGGGCATAGTCTGAGAATCAGGGCCAATCATTCAGGAGAGATGTTAGCAGCACTTCCACACACAGAGGATGGGAGAGGTTTGGAACTGTCTTCCACAAATGGCAGTGGATGCTGGATCAGTTGTTCATTTTAAATCTGAGATTGATAAGTTTTTGCTCAGTGAAGGTATTGCGGGATATGGGCCAAAGGCAGGTATATAGAGTTAGGCCACAGAGCAGCCATGATCTCATTGAATGTTGGAACAGGCTTGAGGGGCCTAATCCTGACCCTGTGTTCCTAGTTTATTGCAAGTTATCAAGTAGTTACAGGTTACATTGAAATGAACACAGAAAGAATGAGGTCCAATGGTAGATCTGACTCCTCGGAGATCCTAAGATGGTCTTATTACAAGTGGATGGTGCTTAAAGAAATTCACAGTATTAATCCTTTCAAAGTCATATTTCTTGATCATGCAATAGGATATAATCGTCACTGACAAGTCCAACATTTGAACATCTCTAATGACCCTCAGACAAAGATTTCTGACGGCAGTGAAGTCAAATATAGAATGGATAAGAACAGCAGATATCCTTCCTCAAGGGCATTGCTTCTCAATTCTGAAAAAGCATGTGAGTGCAGTCAAGTGCCTCAGAGAACCCTTGTGGTGTTAACGGATAACCTGTTTATCCTGTTAAGGCAATATAAACACATTAAGGCCATTAGTTCTGTATTGAATCCAGTACAGAAGGTTCAAGAATAATCAAGTTTGTCATTCAAGGGAACCAGTCATCTTAGATGAAGTGGTTTCTAGTCTGTTGAGCTTCTAAGCCAGGAGAATTTGAACAAATACCTTCAAGATGATCGAATTAAGAAAGTTTGGAGTCCATGATTCTGTAACTGAGAGAGGTTCATGCTGTCAGACCCAGAGAGGGAGTTGTTAAGATATCTCCACAGTTCAAGAAGAAGGAACTGGAGAATCTTATTAAGAAATGGTTGTATAAAAGCTGCAGTATTAGGGATATTTCTCCAGGGCTGTGTGTCTATGATGGATTGTGTTAGGAAGCAGGTTGAGCATTTGTTTTGATGTATGTGTTAAAATCTTTTGAACTGTCTATATACATTTTTCTTCTTTTGTGTAATAAATTCATGTTCGATTGTCAAAGAACATCTTCAACCTTGTGTTAATATATTTCAGCGACTAACTGCTATGTTCGCCAACTGAAACTATTTAATATATAACTTATCGGGTCAAGTGTCATTCTGAGATCTGTCCTGTCCAGTATTGCTATCAGCTGGGATCAGAACAAACCTGAAACATGAGCCCTGTTTCTCTCCGCAGATGCTGCTTGACCTGCTGAGTTTTTCCAGATGCTGTCATTTTTACTGCGAACTTCCATCATCTTCAGTATTCTGCACATCTAACAGTCTCTGATGGTTTGAAGGTTTTTACATCCTTTCACTCCACTGATTAAAGTGCAGTTGTCTGGGTGATGGAGTTTACATAACAGCCAATAATCGGTCCAGAGATGTGGACTCCTTGATGTATTCCAAATATATGAGGTAGTAGTGGTGTGGTGATAATATTACTGACTTGGTAATCTGGAGACTCAGGTTCAATGGCCGAGGTCCAGAGGTGCAAATCCCATCACAGTAACTGTTGGAATTCAAATTCTCTTAATTTAAGAGCTCGAAGTGAAAGCCAAGGTTCTGGGACATGGGTTCAAATCCTGTCATGTCAGATGATAAAATTTCAATTCAATAAAATTGGGAATATAAAACTGGCCCCTGGGAGACTAGGAACTACTGTCAATTGTTGTAAAAACACATCAGGTTCAGTAATGTCCTTTACTTGGTCTGGCCCATCTGTGGGGTGAAAGTGAGGACTGGGGATCAGAGTTGACTGTGTGGTGCTGGAAAAGCACAGCAGGTCAGGCAGCATGTGAGGAGTGGGAGGATCGACGTTTCAGGCATAAACCCTTCATCAGGAATTCCTGCTCCTCGGATGCTGCCTGATCTGCTGTGCTTTTCCAGCACCACACTCCCAATTCTGGCTTATAAGTGACTCAGACCCACAGCAATGTGGTGGACTATTCATTGCCCTTTGAATTAGCCATTGCAAGTCACTCAGTTGGAGGGGCAATTAGGGATGGGCAAAAAAATGTCATTACCAATGGCTCTCACAACCTCTAAAATATATTGGTCATGTTGATTTTGCCATCTACTTTGGCATTTACTCCAAGGATGCACACATAAAGGGCCAGAGAGCCCAGATTCTCACTGCAGCTATCATTCTGCTTCGAACTGAGGAAAGGGTTGCAAGAGACAGAAATTGAATTATTGCACTGAGAACAAAACCCAGCTGTTGTCTGTGAAGTATTCTGAGCAAGCACGTTTAAAATGCACACAGGCCATTACAGCTCGAATCTATTAATCATTGGACAAAATGGATTATTGATCAAATAATCGTTTATTTTGCTTTGCTTTCATTTGCACTGGTAGAAGTCAACACTTTGAAATATTCTCACAGAGATGTTCACATGAAGAGAGTTTACACTCATCTCCATATTTAAAAGGAAATGATTTAAAGGCTTTTAAACAGTATTTACAATTATGCTTCCCAGACTGGGAGCTTTTTCCAATCGGGGAAGGCTGAACAAGATGGAGCTCTGCTCTCCATGAGGATATTGCTGATGGTTCACCTGATCGAGGTCTTTAAACCTTCCACAGGGCAGTGTAGAGGAAACATTGCCCCTTACAGGGGAGATGAGAGGCAAGTACCAGTAAAATAAGACCAACACTAATAAACCCATTCCGGAATTCAGGAAAAAACTTTATGTGGAGCACTCTGTCATATGGATTGGTTGAAGAAAATAGTCTAGATGTACTTAAGAAGAAGCTGGATGCACTAATGGGAGTAGAAGGAGTTGAAAGGTAAGTCAAAAGTGAAATAAGTGTGAGGGAGTAGAGTGAAGGACCCATAGAGGCTGATACAATTGCAACATTGAAGAGGCATATGAATAGGAAGGGTTTGGAGGGATATGGGCCAGGTGCTGGCAGGTGGGACTAGATTGGGTTGGAATATCTGATCGGCATGGACGGGTTGGACCGAAGGGTCTGTTTCCATGTTGTACATCTCTGTGAGTCTATGACTCTATATGAAACATGAAGATTGGATGAGTTAAGTTTCATGGCTCATTCCTGTGTTATAATTTGTGCGTATTTGTAAACATTTCAGCTATCATCACTCATGTTCGTACTTTTTCAGTACATGGACAATTTCATTTGGAGGTTATTCCTGAACACATTCTGTGACTTTCTGAACAAAGTGGAATTATCTTCGATGTTGGTGCTGAAGTAATTGAAGCCAGTTTCTGACAGTAGGGCTCCTAAGCTTGATTGATTACTGCTAAGCTGTAAAAAGTTTATTGCAAACTTGTCAGCCGCTACAATTCAAAATCAATATAACTCCACACAAAGGTCTCTTAAGGAGCCCACAAAGAAGCAAAAAGCTCTCTGATCAGATGAAAGGCAGCCTGTCTCACTAGCCCATGTTTAATATAAATTCAAATTGCATTCATCAGATAGATGTTTTTTCTGCAAATCTTGTTTCTTTTTAATTGAAGATATGTATGATACATCTATGTATGTGTGTTTGTCTGCGTCAGTCTATGTTTGTGTGTATGCCTGATGTGTGTCTGTGTTTGTGTGTGCCTATGTGCATCTGTGTGCTTGTATCTGCCTGTCTATGTTTGTGTGTATGCCTGATGTGTGTCTGTGTTTGTGTGTGCCTATGTGCATCTGTGTGCTTGTATCTGCCTGTCTATGTTTGTGTGTATGCCTGTCTATGTGTCCGTGTGTTTGTGTGTATGTCTGTTTGTGTGTCTGTGTGTTTGTGTGTGCCTGTGTGAGTGTCTGTGTTTATATGCATTAGTATGTGTGTTAATAAATATCATTATAATTCATCAAATATAAATGTTAGACAGCACAGTATGGGCACACACTGATGGTTAGATTAAAGTCACAAGATGCAATCTGTGCTATAATGAAATGCAATTGGTGAAAAAATCTCCAGAGACATTAGTCTCTATCAGCTATAATTGGACAAGGAATGAGCTCCCTAATTTTTGATGGGTTGAGATTCTCGCTGGTCAGGGTGTGTGTTGGGTGGATTTGGCTTGGCAGGTTTGTAATATAATTGGGGACCTTGGGGACCTCTAAAGCAGGTATTTCACACTTTGAATTTATGTCATGTTTTGATGTGGACACAAGCACAGGCTCATTTCACATTGAACTACAGAGCAAGCACGTACAGCAGAGAAACAGGCCAGTTGGCTGCAATCAGACTGTGCAAGTGACAATGCTCCACATGGACTCTTATTATCTCACCCCATCAGAATCTCCTTCTATTCCTTCCTCCCTTGTGACCTTACCAAACCTCACGAGGTGCCATGTTAGAGTGCATAGGGGAGAAATGACTATCTCTGGCATGTGTGTCAATAACTAAAGGACAGAGATTTAATTGGCAAAAGTACCAGAGCAGACATTTTTCGTACAGTGAGAAAGGGCGACTGATACAGATTCAGTTGTAATTTTCAAGAGGTAATTGGCAAAATACTTGAAAGAGAAAAGTTGGCAAGGCCATGTGGAAGAAACGTAGGATTGGGACTAATTGGATTCTTCTTAGAAAGAACCTGCTCAGCTATAATGGACAAATGGCCTCATACGATAAGTTAACATGTTACTTAGCATAAAGGGGGAGGAGTTCTTGGCTACGATTTCTCTTGCTATCTCTTTGCAGTTGATAAGCAGCCAAGGTTAGGCTCTTCCAGCCAGTGAATCATAACGTTCAGTTGTATTCCATGTCAGTTTGCCCACGATTGTTCCACCAAACGTGTACTGGGGTTTGCAAAAGGGAAAGGTCACCGTGTACCTTCTGCGTGCCCCAGCTGAGGGGCACCTATGGAGGGCAGCTCAATGCCAGCTGGCTTGTGTTCTCACACTAACTCAGTACACAGCCGCCAGGGACCACTCTGCTGGTGGCACCACAAGGAGTCACTGAAACCCAGAGTGGAAAGCTACCTAAACTCTAACACCTGATACCGGGGTTCAGTATATCAGCCAGTCCCCATTCATCCAGCAGTCAGTTCAGCTTGACATAAAAGTTGCGATTTATATATATTTTTAACATTCTTTATTTTAACTTGCATTAGTTAATAGTTAATTTGTAAGCATTTCTATAGCATTGATCATTCCTTCAACAACAGTTTGTGACAAGTACTTTGACAGCACTAATGGGTTTTAATTTACTTTACGATATTTTGTGACAATGTAAGTCATTGTATTTTAAGTTCTGTTGGACATTTCTTAACTTTAGGGTTTTTTTTAAACACCTAAGTGCAAACACCCATGCCTTAGAGGGAGAGATTTATTTTTAATTGCTCTTTGTTTGGACCATACTGTGGAGTCCTTCGAATGGATAGCTGTACAGCACAATGCACCTAAGGATGGACAGCTTAGTGAAGGTACATAGCCTTTGAGCAAGGAGTTAATGTTTGCCCCAAACTGGACACACTGGGATAAAACCCTGAAGAGCTTATATCAATATTTAAGCTTTGGTACATGATGACTCCAGGAAGAAGCTATCAGTATTTCCAGATCAGGAGTTAAATCGCAGTTAAGTCTCTTGTGCTGTTAGGAAAAGATGTTTTCTCTCAGGTGACTATTGTACAAGAGATGCTGTTTTTGGAACTTGTAAAAGGGTACTTTTGAATTAATGCCCTGACAACGTTTACTGTGTATTTTAAAGTCTTTGAACCTATATTATAAGTAAAAATCTTGGTATATTCTATCTTACCTTTATTTCCTTCAGTGAATAAACTTCTGCTTTATTGTCAAACCAAAAATCTGCAACACTGAGGGCTGTGAGCGATTTTCTCACCAAAACCGACATAAAACAATGTATGATCGATGAAGCCAGGTTTCAGTATGGGATCTGACTGGCCTCATAATAAGAAATAAGAACCTCAGTCACGATCATGGCTAATCTTTTAAAACCACAGAAATAGCCCCATTCCGTCCATCTTCTCCATGTTGACCCAAAGACACCCAGGTGCTCTTTCAAATCCCATCTTCCTGCACACGGCCCACAGTCCTGCAGCTCACAGCACTTAAGGTGCAGATTCAGGTAATTTTTAAAAAGAGTATTGAGTCTCTTCACCCACCAGCAACTCAGTCAGTGAATTGCAGATACCCACCACCCTCTGCAGAAACAGGTTTTTGAGCACGTCCCCTTTAATCCTTCTGCCACTTCATTTTGAATCTCTGACCCGTAGTTTTTAAATTCTGTGCCAAGGGAGACAGGCTCCTCCTGTCTGCTCTGCCCCTACCCCTCACAATGTTGTATCCCTCAATCATGTCACCCCTCAGCCATCTCTGTTCCCAGGAAAACAACTCCCACCTCTCCAATCTCTCTTCATTATTACGATTCTCCAGCCTTGGCAACATTCAAGTAAATAATATACATCTCAACTCTACCTCTAGTCCTGTCCCTAGGCCCATCCCTTAATGCCTGGTGTCTGAAATCTATTGCCCTTGCCTTGAATATTCTCATTAAGTGAGCAGCCCCTAGCCTCTGGGGTAGGGGAATCCAAAGGCACCAAAATCTGTAAGTGAAGCATATACCAGACTGAATCCTGGGATGGCAGGATTGATGTATGATAACACACTGGATCAGTTAGGAATGTATTCACTGGAGTTTAGAAAAATGAGGTAGGAATCTCATAGAAACCTATACAATTCTAATAGGACTGGACAGGGTAAACACAGGAAGGATGTTCCTGATGAATGGGGAACCCAGAACCAGAGAGTCAAAGCCTAAGATTATGTGGTAGGCCATTTAGGATGACAGTCAGGAGAAATGTCTTCACCCAGAGACTGATGCGCCTGTGGAATTTCCAGTCACAAGAGGATGGTTGAGGTCAAAACATTGAATGTTTTGAGGAAAGAGTTATATATAGTTCTTAGGGCTAAAGGGATCAAAGGGTATGGGGGAGAAAGCAGGAACGGGGACTGAGTTGGATGATCAGCCATGATCATATTGTAGGGCCGAATGGCCTGTTCCTACTCTTATTTTCTATGTTTCTAGAAAAGAAATTCTCCTCAATAGCCAAGCCCTTACCTTGAGATTGTGACCCTGTGTCATACCTTCTCTAACCAGGAGAAGACATCCTCTTCATGCTCACCCTGTCAATCCTTCACAGAGCTTTTGCATTTCAGTGAGGTGGCCTACTTGGAGATAGACAATAAATGTTGATCTTGCCAGCAACACCCACGTCTCATTAATATATTTAAACAAAAAATATTTCTTTTTAGACATGAGAAACTGTAACCTCTTTTACCAAACCTAATTGGTTGCCCAAGTAGGTGTTCAGAGAGAGGGAAGGGGGCTGGCTGGGGAGGTGGAGTGGCTGAAAGGAATACTGAGATGAAATTGGCCAAAACACAAAACAGTTCAAGCTAAGCACCAAAGTAACAAAAATCAATTTCGCTCTGAAGGAATATCTGCAAAAATTGCTCAATATTGAAGTGTGAGGGTCATTTCTTTGAGATGGCAGTGACATGAATTTGAATCAAAAATATCTGAAATTTTAAACAAGATTTACAAGATTAAGCAAACACATTTAAAAACCCATTCTAAATCAGATTTTTTTGATAGGGTAATGGATTTAATAGATTTGAAATGTGTTTCGTTTCATTAAATCTCATTCATGTAATCTCATTCCATAAGCCCTTGGGATATTCTAAATAACTGCAGTATGAGTGAGTCCAATCATTTAATACTTTAAGTTTGCCAGCATTATTTAAATTGTAATCAATGTGATTAACTGTGTATGGAGGGGTGGGGCAGGTTGGAGTTATTTCAGTATAAACCTGACTGCAACAATAGAGCTCCTGATCTCAGGGATGTCACAGATGAGTAAACGGTTTGAGGTGGATAAGTCCATGAGACATAAGAGCAGAAATAGACCATTCAGCCCATCAAATTTGCTCCACCATTCAGTTGATCACAGCTGATCTGATCATCCTCATCTCCACTTTCCAGCCTTTTCCCCTTAACTCTTGATTCCCTTCTTGATTAAAAACCTGTCCAACTCAACCTTGAATGTATCTAACGAGCCAGCGTCCACAGCGCTGCAGTACAGAATTCCAGAGACTCATTTCCGTCTCAGAGAAGAAATTCCTCTGCAGCTGTATCTTAAACACACAATCCCTTATTCGGAGACAATGGTGTCTGGCACCACCCTCTCCCATAACAGGAAAACAACCTTTCCACATCTACCCTGTCAAGGCTACATTTCAATTAGATTGTACCTCATTTTTTTAAAATCCAGATGAGTACAAGCCTAGCCTACACAGCCTCTAATACCATAAGATCATCCTAGAATCAGCCTCATAAAACTTCTGAACAACCTCTAACACCAGCATGTTTTTCCAATGCCTTGTACAGTTGCAGCAACATTTCCCTACTTTTATACTTTACTCCTTTAGCAACAAATACCACCATCCATTTAGCTTTCTTATTACCTACTGTACCTGCGTACTGGTTATCTGTCATCCATGCACAATATCATCCAGATCCCTCTGCACCAAAGCACTCTGAAGGTTCTCTCCATTTAGACAATACGTTGCCTTTGTATTCCTCTGATCAAAATACATAATCTCACACTTATCAATGTTAAACTTAATCTGCCAAATTTTGACCTATTCACCGAACCTATCTGTATCTATTTGTAAGTTTCTTTACTGGAATTTATTTTCTCACCTATTTTAGTGTAATTTGCAAGTTTAGACATAGTACCTTCTATCCAAGTCATTAAACTGATTGTAAATAACTGGGCCCCAAGGACTGGAACCTACAGCACCTCACTCACCACAGCTTGCTAACTTGTCCCAACTCTCTACTTTCTGTTGGTTAGCCAAACCTCTTTCCAAGATAATTAATTACCCCTAACCACACATGTTACCTTTTGTTTTCATCTTCTGTGCATCACCTTATCGATGCAGGGACCCGGGTTCGATTCCAACCTCGGGCGACTGTCTGTGTGGAATTTGGATTCTCCCCATGTCTGCGTGGGTTTCCTCCCGGTATTCCGGTTTCCTCCCACAATCCAAATGCTGTGCAGTTTAGGTGAGTTGGCCACGCTAAATTGCTAATAGTATAAGGTACATTAGTCAGGGGTAAATGTAGGGAAATGAGTCTGGGTGGGTTACTCGTTGGAGGGTCAGTGTGGACTTGTTGGGCCAAAGGGCCTGTTTCCAAATTGTAGGGAATCTAATCTAACAAAATCCCTTCTGGAAGTCTGAAATATTACATCTACAGGACCCCAATTATCCATATTACTTTGACATCTTCAAAACACTCTAGCAAATTAGTCAAACATGATTAACTCTGCATCAACCCATGCTGACCTGTTGGATTATATTTTGACTTTCCAAATGTTCTATTATTACTTCCTCAATGATGGATTCTAACAATTTCTCAATGACACAATAAATGAACTGGTGAGTAGTTTTATGCTTTCTGCGCCCCTCTTTTTCATTAAGGGTGTGACTTCAGCATTTTTCCCAGTCAACTAGAACCTTTCCTGCATCGAGGAAAGTTTGTAATATGCTGTCTCAGCTGATATTTCCTTTAAGACCTGAGTTTGCAGAGCATCAGGCCCTGGGGATTAGGATGTTTCTGATTCAGGTTTCTCATTCTCAAACCCCATCCTACCATATTATGAGATTGCTTCCTCTGAGATGATTTATCAAACCAGTCTCATTTCATATCACCAGATTCAAAATAGAGGGTCCCTTACCCTTCCACCGACACACATTCGTTTGGCTGAACTTGTCCTCACCCTTAATTTTTCCTTCGAATCCTCTATTCCTGATTAAGGGCCTTTGCCCAAAATGTTGATTTTCCTGCTCCTTGGATGCTGCCTGACCTGATGTGCTTTTCCAGCACCACTCTAATCTAGACTCGTGGCTACCTCTGCCAAACTAACTTTTGTAATCTACATGCAGGTTAAAGTCACCGATGATTAATGTCCTGCGTGAGGCATTGCTCTGAGCAATGTACCAGCAAATAGTTTCATTTATTTTGTTGAGTTGAAATGGATGCAGTGTGTGTGTGCATGTCCTCTCTGTCGAGAAGTATCACAACCAAGTTGGTGTGCTGCCCAGCGGTCAGTTGATGACAATGGAGTAGGACTCCTCAGCTAGAGCTCGTCTGCTCTGTCCATAGCTTTTCAACTTTTTCTCATATTATTTTCTGTTTTGTGTTTCTTTCTCCTTCTTTCTTCACAGCGCTGTCTTGAACTCTCAACCTCAGAGCGATCTCTCGGCCTGTCGTGCAACCCAAAGTCTCTCAAAGGGTCGTGAATCTGGGGAATTCATTCCCCCACCGAGTGCAGTGGATGCTGGGACATTGAGAACATCAAAACTCGCTAACGTTGAGAAAATCTAAGGAGACGATAGACAGATTTTTAATTGGTGATGGGTTGAAGGTTATGAAGAGTGGGCAGTAAAGTGGAGTTGAGCCCATGATGAGATCAGACATGATCATATGAAATAGCAGAGCAGGCTCAAAGGGCCGAATGGCCTATTCCTGTTTCTAGCTCTTGTGTTCTTGAGGTGATTGACAAAAGAACCGGAGACAGCAGAAGGAGACGCTACATTTAAAAAATTAGGTGCTGCTGCCTGTCTCTGGGCCCTCCTCTTTCTGGCACTTTGACATCAACACTGAGAGCCTAGTACCTTGTGGCACAATTAGTTGCCAATCTTCATTAACTTCTCCACCTCCTGATGCTGCCTGGCTTGCTGTGTTCTTCCCGCCTCCTGCTTGTCTATGCTTTGTTGGTGTCCATCCATGTCACTGGGGCCTTACACATCTTCACTTCAGGGTCCTTCAAAGACCAGCTGGGGATTGTAGTGTTTTTACCTTATCGTTGAGGTTAATGGTGCACCCGCCGCACTGAGATATCAGGCTGGAGTATCTCAGCTTCAGGCTCTGTTCCTCGCTGCTTGTTGAAAGTAAATGCTTCAACAGTTGGTGTACTCATGCAGTCCTGTATTTCGTCCTGTGCACAGGGGGTTAGCAAATACAGGTCTCTAGTATAGCACCAAAGACCTCTTCACCTGCTCATTTTCATTTGGTGTTTGTTATATCCCTGAAAAACAGAGTTCAAGACCAGACTTTTATCTGAGTGCTTTATGTCAGTTAGCTATACCCTACACACCCACCAACTGATTCCAAGCTCCCAAACTTATACAACCAATTCCAACCCAACTAATTCTTCATTAATATATCCAGCAACTGTTGCCTCATTCTGTGCAGGCTCAGGCATTTCTTCAGACCGTGTGAGATAACAACAGATTCCTCTTTTCCTGTTAAGATAAAATCAAGCTACGATTTAAAAGAAAACATAGAAAAAGACAGCGGATTATATTCCCAATTCTTTTCTTTGCACATTAAAGTCCTACGCCTCTTTTGTCCATTACGTCCGACAGTATCTTTGAACTTGCTGCTATCTTTGAAAAGCTATTTGGTAGTTGTCTGTTGCTCTCCCCCATTTCAATGTGGCAATTGCTCCATTCTCTAATGGGATTTGAAAATGCCATACCAGCTCAACCCTCTTCTATCATTCACACATGCTGTTCAGTGTACATTATCTCATCGAGACTTATTAACAATATAGCACTCAATGGGATTTGTTGCTGAATTCCTTCCAATAATTTTGCTAAGACTAAGGTATTATCTAACGCCTCACAAAGTGTGTCCACCCCTAAGGTACTTCTCTAACTCTTCTGGGTTTTTTTAGCTTCCAAAGAGAAAGGACAACACTTACTTCCCTTTCCCAAAGGAAGAATAATGAACCCTCTTGAACCAGTCAAATAAACTGCTGTTTCTCAGGCTTCAAATAATGTAACAGAGAGAGACCACAACATTTACCCTTGCAAAAGTCAAAAGGCTTCTAATGCAATGCACTTAAATGCCCTCAAAGACTGCCTTACAATGACAATGGTTTCAAATTCAGTGCTTCCACTGAACAAGAAACTAACCTATATGCATCAGAACAGTGCTTGAAAGCTGCCCCTTAATACCACATAGATTTTAACGGAAAGCACCCCAATTTTAAGAAGCTCACAAGACCATAAGATGTAAGAGCAGAAGGAGGCCATTCAGCCCATTGAATCTGCTCCACCATTCAATGAGATCATGGTTCATCTGATAATGTTCAACTTTCCTGTCTTTCCCCATAACCATTGATTCCCTCACTGAAAAGCTGTCTGTCTGAGCCTTGAATATACTTAGTTGACCCAGGTTCTATATGCCCAGAAGCAATAGGAACAGGAGTAGGCCATTCATCTCCTCCATCATTGATAGGATCATGGCTGATCCAAAGGGCTTCACATCCACTTCACTGCCCTTCCCCCATATCCCTTGATTCCCAGCCTGATCAAGAATCAATCTCAGCCTTCAATATCCACAAGGACTCTGCCCCCAAAGCTCTCTGTGACAAGGAGTTCCAAAGACTCACAAACCTCTGAGAGAAGAAATCCTTCCTCATCTCAACCTTACATTGGTGCGCCTTTATTCTGAGACTGTGCCCTCTGGTCCTAGGGGGAAACATCCTCTCACCATTGACCCTGTCAAGCCCCTTAAGGATCCTCTACGTTTCAATGAGGTCACCTCATTTTTCTAAACTCCAGGGAGTGGAGTCCCAACTTGTTTAACCTTTGCTCACATACATTCCCTCCATCCCAGGGATCACCCTAGTGAACCTTCATGACTAGATAGAGTAGATTCAGGGAGGATGCTCCCAGTGGTGGGTGTGTCCAGAACCAGGGGTCAGTCTATGGATTCCAGGCGGACCATTTAGGATGGAGGTGAGGAGACATTTCTTCACCCAAAGAGTGGTCAGCCCGTGGAATTGATCACCACAGGAAGTGGTTGATGCCAAAACACGAATGTATTCAAGAGGCAACTAGATATAGAACTTGGGGTGAATGGGATCAAAGGTTATGGGGAGAAAGCAGGATGAGCCTATTGAGTTAGACAATCAGCCATGAACGTGATTAATTGTGGAACAGGCTCCAAGGACTGAATGGCCTCCTCTGCTCCTATCTTCTATATTTCAATGTTTCTGTGTTTCTCTGAACCACCTTCAATAAAATAATATCTTTTGTTAAATAAGGGGACCAAAACTGCTCTCAGCAGTCCAAATGTGGTCTCACCAGTGCCTTAGAGTATAGGACTTCCCTACTGCTTTACTCTAACCTCCTAGAAATAACGGGCAACAGTCCGTGAGCCTTCCTGATTACCTCCTGCCCCTGTGTGCTAGCTTTCTGTACTTTATACCCAGGTCCCCCCAAGTCTCTCGGTGTTGCAGCTTTCTGTAGGTTCAATAATATTCTGATCCTCTGCTCTTGGTTCTAAACTAAACAACTTAAGATTTTTCCACATTATGTTCCATTAGCGTGTTTGGAGAAGATTAGTAGCTCAGGTTGAGGTTCTGGATGTATGTTTGCTCGCTGAGCTGGAAGGTTCGTTTTCAGACATTTCATCACTATACTAGGTAACATCATCAGTGGGCCTCTGATGAAGCACTGGCGTCATGACCTGCTTTCTATATATGTGTTTGGGTGTCCTTGGGTTGGTAATGTCATTTCCTGTTCTTTTTCTCAGGGGTGGTAAATCGGGTCCAAATCGATGTGGTTGTTGATAGAGTTCCAATTGGAATGCCGTGCTTCTAGGAATTCTCGCGTGAGTCTCTGTTTGGCTTGTCCGAGGATGGATGTGTTGTCCCAGTCAAAGTGGTGTCCTTCCTCATCTGTATGTGAGGATACTAGTGAGAGAGGGTCATATCTTTTTGTGGCTAGTTGGTGTTCAACAATCATGTTCATAAAACACAGAAATAAAAAGCAAGCCATGACGCTAGCGCTTCATCGGAGGTTCACTGATGACGTTACCTCGTGAACCTTCCAGCTCAGCGAGCAAACCTACATTCATTATATTCCATTTGCTAACTTTTTGCCCACTGACTTAAACTATCAGCATCTCTGTGTAATCTATTTGAATCTCTTTCACAACTGGCCTTTCCACCTATTTGAGTTGTCTGCCAATTCAGCTACAGTAATTCAGTTCCTTCCTCCAAGTCATTAATGTATATTGTCAACAGTAGCAGTCCCCAGCACTGATTGCTGTGGAATTTCATTGGTCACAGGTCACCAGCCCAAAGAAAGAACTCCTTATCCCCACTCACTGGCCATTTCTCTTCCCATGCCGATCTACAGGTCATTCTGCTATAAACGCACGTTTCATTAATGCAAATTTGCTGTCATGTGATTGTCGAATTGGAGACATTGTCCTCAAGTGCAAACTTTTAAAGTGTATATTGGTTATAATGCGATTCTGTCCCCATTAGTTTAAATGGTGCTGTTATTCTGCAATTTTCTTATAACACAGGATTGAACGATATGACATTATAGAAGAACTGACTGCACAACTCCAATACAATGGGCTCTTACCTTGTGACTTAATGTTTTGTGAGGTATCTTGTCAAATACCTTCTGGGAAGTCTAAATACAACATCTCTACTATCCTCTATCCACTCTGATTGAGACTTCCTCAAAAAACTCTCATTAGTCAATATTTCCTGTCATATTGCTCTTGGAAACTATCTCCAGTTCAGCCTACTGCTGGAGGAGTACCAGAGGGATGGAAAACTGGATTTTTCTCAAATGGTGATGGCTAGCAAGAGGGGACATAGCTTTAACTTGAGGGGTGATAGATATAGGACAGATGTCAGAGGTAGTTTCTTTACTCAGAATTGTGGGGGGGGGGGGGGGGTGGACTCTGCTTGATTAGATTATAATTGTCTCAATGTTCTGCTATTACTTCCTTAATAATTGATTTCAATACTTCTACAACAATCAATGTTAGGCAATTTGATCTACAGTTCCTTGGTTTTTTTTGGCCTTTGTGTCTTTTTGAATTGGGATGTCACATTAGCATAGATTATAGAACATAGAATATTTCAGCGCAGTACAGACCCCTCGGCCCTCAATGTTGCGCTGACCTGTGAAATCAATCTGAAGCCCATCTATCCTACACTATTCCATTTTCATCTATATGTTTATCCAATGACCATGTAAATGCCCTTAACGTTGGCAAGTCTATTACTGTTGCAAGCAGTGTGTTCTGTGCCCCTACTCTCTGAGTAAAGAAACTACCTCTGACACCTTCCCTATTCTATCACCCCACAATTTAAAGCTATGTACCCTCATGTGAGTCATCACCATCTAAGGGAAATCCAGTTTTCCAATCCTCTGGTACTGCTCCAGCAGTAGATTATACTGGGGATAGTTTACAAGATCAATATGTCACTGAGCCACCCAGGGGGCAGCATTGGACTAATGGTGTTCTCAATTGATTATTCATCCAGTGACCAAGGTAATGTTCTGGGGAGCGGGGTTCCATTCTTGCTGTTGCTGATGAAGAAATGTGAGTTTAATTCAAATCTGGAGTTAAAAGTCTAATGATGATCATTTTGATCGGCCTGGGAAATGAATATTCAAGGCTACATGTGCTAACGTAAGGACAGACTGACAGGCAGAGGGGGTGGGGTGGCCCTGTTGGTAAGGAATGATATTCAGTCCCTTGTGCGGGGGGGACCTAGAATCAGGGGATGTAGAGTCAGTATGGATAGAGCTGAGAAATTCTAAGGGTAGAAAGACCCTAATGGGAGTTATCTATAGGCCCCCAAACAGTAGTGTGGATGTAGGGTGTAAGTTGAATAAGGAGCTGAAATTGGCCTGTCGCAAAGATGTCACTACAGTTGTTATGGGGGATTTCAACATGCAGGTAGACTGGGAGAATCAGGATGGTATTGGGCCTCAAGAAAGAGACTTTGTGGAGTGCCTCCGAGATGGATTCTTAGAACAGCTGGTGCTGGAGCCGACCAGGGAGAAGGCAATTCTGGATCTGGTATTGTGCAACGAACCAGAATTGGTCAGGGACCTCGAAGTGAAGGAGCCATTAGGAGGTAATGACCACAATATAATAAGCTTTAATCTGCAGTTTGAAAGGGAGACGGTACAAGCGGAAGTGACAATGTTTCTGTTGAATAAAGGGAACTATGGAGCTATGAGGGAGGAGCTGGCCAAAGTTCAATGGTGCAATACCTTAGCAGGGATGACAGTGGAGGAACAATGGCAGATATTTCTGGGTATAATGCAGAAGATGCAGGATCAGTTCATTCCAAAAAGGAAGAAAGATCAAATGAGGAGGCAGGGGTGGCTATGGCTGATGAGGGACGTTACGAAACATATAAAGACAAAAGGGAAAAAGTATAACATAGCAAAGATGAGTGGGGAAACGGAGGATTGGGAAGCTTTTAAAGAACAGAGGATAACTAAGAAGGAGATACGCAGAGAAAAAATAAGGTACAAAGGTAAACTGGCCAAAAATATAAAGGAGGATAGTAAAAGCATTTTTAGGTATGTGAAAGGGAAAAAAATGGTTAAGACTAAAATTGGGCCCTTGAAGATAGAAACGGGTGAATATATTACCGGGAACAAAGAAATGGCAGAAGAGTTGAATTGGTACTTCAGATCTGTGTTCACTGGGGAAGACACAAGCAATCTCCCTGAGGTAACAGTGGCTGAAGGACCTGAACTGAAGGGAATTTATATTTGCCAGGAAATGGTGTTGGAGAGACTGTTAGGTCTGAAGGTTGATAAGTCCCTGGGACCTGATGGTCTACATCCCAGGGTACTGAAGGAGGTGGCTCGAGAAATCGTGGATGCGTTGGTGATCATTTTCCAATGTTCTATAGATTCAGGATCAGTTCCTGCGGATTGGAGGGTGGCTAACGTTGTCCCACTTTTTAAGAAAGGGGGGAGAGAGAAAGCAGGGAATTATAGACCAGTTAGTCTGACCTCAGTGGTGGGAAAGATGCTGGAGTCAATTATAAAGGATGAAATTACGACACATCTGGATAGCAGTAACAGGATAGGTCAGAGTCAGCATGGATTTATGATGGGGAAATCATGCTTGACTAATCTTCTGGAATTTTTTGAGGATGTAACTCTGAAGATGGACAAGGGAGGTCCAGTGGATATAGTATACCTGGACTTTCAGAAAGCCTTTGATAAAGTCCCACATAGGAGGTTCGTGAGCAAAATTAGGGCACATGGTATTAGGGGCAATATACTGACATGGATTGAAAATTAGTTGGCTGACAGGAAACAAAATAGTGATAAACGGCTCCCTTTCGGAATGGCAGGCAGTGACCAGTGGTGTACCGCAGGGATCAGTGCTGGGACCGCAGCCTTTTACAGTATACATTAATGATATAGATGAAGGTATTAAAAGTAATATTAGCAAATTTGCTGATGATACAAAGCTGGGTGGCAGGGTGAAATGTGAGGAGGATGTTAGGAGAATACAGGGTGACCTGGACAGGCTAGGTGAGTGGACGGATGCATGGCAGATGCAGTTTAATGTGAATAATTGTGTGGTTATCCACTTTGGTGGCAAGAACAGGAAGGCAGATTACTACCTAAATGGAGTCAAGTTAGGTAAAGGGGCAATACAACGAGATCTGGGTGTTCTTGTACATCAGTCAATGAAGGTAAGCATGCAGATACAGCAGGTAGAGAAGAAAGCTAATAGCATGCTGGCCTTCATAACAAGAGGGATTGAGTATAGAAGCAAAGAGGTTCTTCTCCAGTTGTACAGGGCCCTGGTGAGACCACACCTGGAATATTGTGTGCAGTTCTGGTCTCCAAATTTGAGGAAAGACATTCTGGCTACTGAGGGAGTGCAGCGTAGGTTCACAAGGTCAGTTCCCGGAATGGCGGGAGTATCTTATGTTGGTAGATTGGAGCGACTGGGCTTGTATACCCTTGAGTTTAGAAGGCTGAGAGGGGATCTGATTGAGACGTATAAGATTATTAAAGGATTGGACACTCTGGAAGCAGGAAGCATATTTCCGCTGATGGGTGAGTCCAGAACCAGAGAACACAGCTTAAAAATAAGGGGTAGGCCACTTAGAACAGATTTGAGGAGAAACAGCTTCACCCAGAGAGCGGTGGGTTTATGGAATGCTCTGCCCCAGAGGGCAGTGGAGGCCAAGTCTCTGGATACTTTCAAGAAAGATTTGGATAGAGCTCTTAAAGATAGTGGAATCAAGGGTTATGGGGGTAAGGCAGGAACAGGATACTGATTGAGGATGATCAGCCATGATCATATTGAATGATGGTGCTGGCTCGGAGGGTAGAATGGCCCACTCCTGCACCTATTGTCTATTGTCTATTGTAACACCCAATGGGTCACTAATGTCCTTTAGGGAAGGAAACTACCGCCCTCACCTTGTCTGGCCTACATGTGACTCCAGACCCACAGCAATGTGGTCGATTCTCAACTGCCCTCTGGGTAATAATTCAGGATGGGTAACGAATGCTGGTCTGGCCAGTGATGGTCACATCCAGGGAATGAATTTTAAAAATTCAACAAGTTTTGGAAGAGGACAACCAATACATCGACAATATCTGCAGCTCCCTCTTTTAGAATCCTAGAATGGAAGCAATCAGTGCCTGGGGAGCTACCTGTCTTCAGCCCCAGTCTCTCATACTACATCAGTGATGGTGATGGTACTTAATTCTTCCTCTGAATTCTTTAGTATTAATGGGATGGAGCTTCCACTGTAAAGACTTATGCAAAAGAACTGCTCTGCCATTTCCTTGTTCCCCAAGCCAGTTACAGAGTCATAGAGATGTACAACACAGAAACAGACCCTTCCGTCTAACTCACCCATGCCAATCAGTTATCCCAACCCAATCTAGTCCCACCTGCCAGCACCCAGCCCATACCCCTCCAAACCCTTCCTATTCATATACCCATCCAGATGCCTTTTAAAGGATGCTGGGTAATTCAAGATGGAGGACGGGAAAAATTTCTGCCTGTAACAGGCTGCTCCTTTATTGAGGTATTTTAGGTGCTGGAGGTGATTTCCTCGAATTGCAGGAGCAGCAATTACTGTTTTATATGCTGTTGCATTGTTTTGGAACTTTGGAAAAAAGAAGTCAAAACAGCAGCAGTTTTAAAAGGGAGAAGAGTAGACAAAGGAAGTACATGGTGAGGACAGTGCAGGAGAGAGAGAGAGAGAGAGAGAGAGAAACCGACATCACAGTAAACCCGCACAGTTACTGCCTTTGCTGTTTTTGAATTCATGTATCACTGGACATCGGAGTGCATCTGGGAAAATTAACAATCAGTGAATTTCACAACTAATCTTGGAGGAACCCGTTTGGGAGAGGTCACAGCACAGAGACAGATAAGTGAATAGTTTTAAGAAAGCCTGCAGTAGTGAGGAGAGTGGGTTCTTTCTTGATTGTATGTTTTTTGAGATATGTCTCTTGATTAAACTTAAAATATAAGCTATAACTATTAATTTAACCTGGGGCAGTGTTATGTAGAGAAATAAGATGGTGTTATTTTCTGGGTCTGTAGATTGTGAAGTAGCAAAAATGGCCTTTAGTAGAGTAATGTGTGCTTCTTGTCAGATGTGGGAATTTAAGGGTTAATGCGGATTATATCTGCAATAAACGCTATTAGTTGCGAAGCCTATCAGATTGAATGGATCAGTTGGAGAGACAGTAAGAGACAATGAGGAATTTGCAACAGCAGCAGTATGTGATGGATGGCAGTTAGACGAAGGGGGGGAAAGTCTCAGATACAGTCACATAGATGGGTTAACTCCAGGAAGGGTGAGAGAGGTAGGCAGCCAGTGCAGGAGTCTTTTGTGGCTATCCCCATTTCAAACAGGTGTGCTGTTTTGGAAAATATAGGGGATGATCAATTCACAGGGCAATGTAGCACAAACAGCCAAGTTTTAGGTATTGAGACTGGCTCTAATGCAAAGAGGGGTACGTCGGCTTCCAAGAGATCAATTGTGTTAGGGGACTCTGTGGTCAGAGGTACAGACAGATATTTCTGTGGCCAGCAGAGAAACAGCAGAATGGTGCGTTGCTTCCCTGGTGCCAGGATCAAGGATGTCTCAGAGAGGGTGCAGAATGTTCTCACAGGGGAGGGGAGCCAACAGGAGGTCATTGTCCACATTGGAACCAATGACATAGGAAGGGAAAAGGTTGAGATTCTGAAGGGAGATTACAGAGAGTTAGGCAGAAATTTAAAAAAGAGGTCCTCAAGGGTAGTAATATCTGGATTACTCCCAGTGCTACGAGCTAGTGAGGGCAGGAGTAGGAGGATAGAACAGATGAATGCATGGCTGAGGAGCTGGTGTATGAGAGAAGGATTCACAGTTTTGGAATCTCTTTTGGGGTAGAAGTGACCTGTACAAGAAGGACGGATTGCACCTAAATTGGAAGGGGACTAATATACTGGCAGGGAAATTTGCTAGAACTGCTCAGGAAGATTTAAACTAGTAAGGTGGGGGGGAGGGGTGGGACCAAGGAGATAATGAGGAAAGAGACTGATACAGCCGAGAACAGAAGCGAGTGAAACAGTCAGGGCAGGCAGGGACAAGGTAGGACTAATAAATGAAACTGCATTTATTTTAATGCAAGCGGCCTAACAGGGAAGGCAGATGAACTCAGGGCATGGTTGGGAACATGGGACTGGGATATCATAGCAATTACATAAACATGGCTCAGGGATGAGCAGGACTGGCAGCTTAATGTTGCAGGATACAAATGCTACAGGAAGGATAGAAAGGGAGGCAAGAGAGGAGGGGGAGTGGCGTTTTTGATAAGGGATAGCATTACAGCTGTGCTGAGGGAGGATATTCCTGGAAATATATCCAGGGGAAGTTATTTGGGTGGAACTGAGAAATAAGAAAGGGATGATCACCTTATTGGGATTGTATTATAGACCCCCCCAATAGTCAGAGGGAAATTGAGAAACAAACTTGTAAGAAGATCTCAGTTATGTCTAAGTATAATGGGTGATTATAGTAGGGGATTTTAACTTTCCAAACAGACTGGGACAGCCATAGTGTTACAGGTTTAGATGGAGAGGAATTTATTAAGTGTGCACAAGACAATTTTCTGATTCAGCATGTGGATGTACCTACTAGAGAAGGTGCAAAACCTGACCTACTCCTGGGAAATAAGGCAGGGCAGGTGACTGAGGTGTCAGTGGGGGAGCACTTTGAGGCCAGTGACCATAATTCTATTAGATTTAAAATAGTGATGGAAAAGGTTAGACCAGATCTAAAAGTTGAAGTTCTAAATTGGAGAAAGGTCAACTTTGACGGTATTAGGCAAGAACTTTCAAAAGCTGATTGGAGATATTTGCAATAAAGGGACAGCTGGAAAATGGGAAGCCTTCAGAAATGAGAAAACGAGAATCCAGAGAAATTATATTCCTGTCAGGGTGAAAGGGAAGGCTGGTAGCTATAGGGAATGCTGGATGACTAAAGAAATTGAGGGTTTGGTTAAGAAAAAGAAGGAAGCATCGGTGGCTGAGGGGTGACCTTATAGAGGTTTACAAAATTATGAGGGGCATGGATAGGATAAATAGACAAAGTCTTTTCTCTGGGGTCAGGGAGTCCAGAACTAGAGGGCATAGGTTTAGGGTGAGAGGGGAAGGATATAAAAGAGACCTAAGGGTTTGGATGGGTATATGAATAGGAAGGGTTTGGAGGGATATGGACCAGGGGCTGGCAGGTGGGACTAGATTGGGTTGGGATATCTGGTCGGCATGGGTGAGTTGGACTGAAGGGTCTGTTTCCATGCTGTACATCTCTATGACTCTATGACTCTAAATGTTGCAATTGTACCAGCCTCCACCACTTCTTCTGGCAGCTCATTCCATACACGTACCGCCCTCTGTGTGAAAAAGATGCCCCTTAGGTCTCTTTTATATCTTTCCCCTCTCACCCTAAACCTATGCCCTCTAGTTCTGGACTCCCCGACCCCAGGGAAAAGACTTTGTCTATTTATCCTATCCATGCCCCTCATAATTTTGTAAACCTCTATAAGGTCACCCCTCAGCCTTCGACGCTCCAGGGAAAACAGCTCCAGCCTGTTCAGCCTCTCCCTGTAGCTCAAGTCCTCCAACCCTGGCAACATCCTTGTAAATCTTTTCTGAACCCTTTCAAATTTCACAACATCCTTCCGATAGGAAGGAGACCAGAATTGCATGCAATATTCCAACAGTGGCCTAACCAATGTCCTTCACCAGGAATGAAACATCGATTTTCCTGCTCCTCGGATGCTGCCTGACTTGCTGTGCTTTTCCAGCACCACACTCTTGACCCTAGTCCTCACTTTCACCTAACTAATGTCCTGTACAGCCATAACATGACCTCCCAACTCCTGTACTCAATACTCTGACCAATAAAGGAAAGCATACCAAACGCCTTCTTCACTATCCTTTCTACCAGTGACTCCACTTTCAAGGAGCTATGAACCTGCACTCCAAGGTCTCTTTGTTCAGCAACATTCCCTAGGACCTTACCATTAAGTGTATAAGTCCTGCTAAGATTTGCTTTCCCAAAATGCAGCACCTCACAATTTTCTAAATTGAACTCCATCTGCCACTTCTCAGCTCATTGGCCAATCTGATCAAGATCTCTTTGTAATCTGAGGTAACCTTCTTTGCTGTCTACTACACCTTCAATTTTGGTGTCATCTTTAAACTTACTAACCGTCTCTTAAGCTCACATCCAAATCATTTATGTAAATGAAGAAGAATAGTGGGCCCAGCACCGATCCTTGTGGCACTCCACTGATCACAGGCCTCCAGTCTGAAAAATAACCCTCCACCACCACCCTCTGTCTTCTACCTTTGAGCCAGTTCTGTATCCAAATAGCTCAACCTCCCTATATTCCATGAGATCTAACCTTGCTAACCAGTCTCCCATGGGGAACCTTGTCAAAAACCTTACTGAAATACATATAGATCACGTCTATCGCTCTGCCCTCATCAATCCTCTTGTTACTTCTTTAAAACATTCAATCAAGTTTGTGAGACATGATTTCGCACGCACAAAGCCATGTTGACTATCCCTAAGCAGCCCTTGCCTTTCCAAATACATGTAAATCCTGTCCTGCAGGATTCCCTCCAACAACTTGCCCACCACTGATGTCAGGCTCACTGGTCTGTAGTTCCCTGGCTTGTCCTTACCACCCTTCTTAAACAGTGGCATCACGTTTGCCAACCTCCAGTCTTCTGGTACCTCACCTGTGACTATCAATGATACAAATATCTCAGCAAGAGGCCCAGCAATCACTTCCCTAGCTTCCCACAGAGTTCTTGGGGTACAACTGATCAGGTCCTGGGGATTTATCCACCTTTATCCATTTCAAGACATCCAGCACTTCCTCCTCTGTAACATGGACATTTTGCAAGATGTCACCATCTATTTCCCTACAATCTATATCTTCCATATCCTTTTCTACAGTAAACACTGATGCAAAATACTCGTTTAGTATTTCCCTCACCTCCTGTGGATCCACACAAAAGCCGCCTTGCTGATCTTTGAGGTGCTCTATTCTCTCCCTAGTTACCCTTTTGTCCTTAATGTATTTGTAAAAACCCTTTGGATTCTCTTTAACTATTTGCCAAAGCTATCTCATGTCCCCTTTTTGCCCTCCTGATTTCCCTCTTAAGTATACTCCTACTGCCTTTATACTCTGAGGATTCACTCGATCTATCCTGTCTGTATCTGACATATGCTTCATTTTTTTTCTTAACCAAACCCTCAATTTCTTTAGTCATCGAGCATTCCCTATACCTACCAGCTTTCCCTTTCACCCTAATAGGAATATACTTTCTCTGGATTCTCGTTATCTCATTTCTGAAGGCTTCGCATTTTCCAGCTGTCCCTTTACCTGCGAATATCTGCCTCCAATCAGCTTTTGAAAGTTCTTGCCTAATACCGTCAAAATTGGCCTTTCTCCAATTTAGAACTTCAACATTTAGATCTGGTCTAACCTTTTCCATCACTATTTTAAATCTAATAGAATTATGGTCACTGGCCCCAAAGTGCTCCCCCATGGACACCTCAGTCGCCTGCCCTGCCTTATTTCCCAAGAGTAGGTCAAGTTTTGTACCTTCTCTGGTAGATACATCCACATACTGAATCAGAAAATTGTCTTGTGCACACTTAATAAATTCCTCTCCATCTAAACCTGTAACACTATAGCAGTCCCAGTCTATGCTTGGAAAGTTAAAATCCCCTCCTATAACCATCCAATTATTCTTATAGACAGTCCCCAGATTCGTTTTTTGAAGGGTCTCTGTACACTTTCATCTCTCTCTTCCTTTTTATATCTTTAAAGCAGCTCTTGTCAGTTTTTATATTCCTCACTCATTTGCCCTCATCGATAACTTTCTCTCCTTTTATTATCATTTTAGTTCTCTTTTGCTGGGTTCACAATTTATTCCCACCTTCAGAGTTATCACTGATTTTAGGCTTCAAGACAAAGGAGCAGAAATTAGACCATTCAGCCCATCAGGTCTGCTCCACTATTCAATCATGGCTGATAGGTTTCATAATCCCATTCTCCAGCTTTCTCCCTGTAACCCTTGATCCCCCTGATAATCAAGAACCTGTCTATCTCCATCTTAAATATACTCAATGACCTGGCCTCCACAGCCTTCTGTGGCAGTGAATTCCACAGATTTCCCATTCTCTGGCTGAAGAAGTTTCTCCTTATCTCCGTTCTAAAAGGCCCTCCCTTTACTCTAAGGCTGTGCCCTCAGGTCCCAGTCTCTTCTACCAATGGAAACATCTTCCCAACATCTATTCTGTCCAGACGATTCAGTATTCTGACTTTGACCTCCTTATACATTTTTTCTTTCAATTTTATACTCACTTTAACATTCTTGGTTAGCCATATTTGGTTTGCCCTTCTCTTGTCGAGAGTGTGGCACTGTAGCAAGTCAGGCAGCATCCAAAGAACAGAAGAATTGACATTTCAGGCATAAGCCCTTCATCAGGAATGAGGCTTGTGGGCAACGGGGCTGAGAGATAAATGAGGGGGGGGGGGGGGGGGGGGGGCTAGGGGAAAGGTAGCTGGGAATGTGATAAGTAGATGGAGGTGGAGGTGATGGTGATAGGTCGGAGAGGAGGGTGGAGCAGAAGGCTGGGAAGGAAGATGGACAGGTCAAGAGGGTGGTACCGAGATGGGGTCTTGGAACTGGGATAAGATGGGGGGTCGGGAAATGAGGAAACTGGTGAGATCCACATTGATCTCCTGTGGTTGCAGGGACACAAGGTGGAAGATGAGGCGTTCTTCCTCCAGGTGTCGGGTGGTTAGGGTCTGGTGATGGAGGACACCACATGTCCTTGGTGGAGTGGGAGGGGGACTTGAAGGGTTCAGCCGCGGGGCGGTGGCGTTGGGTGGGTATGGGTGTTCCAGAGATGTTCTCTAAAATGATCCACAAGTTGGCGTCCTGTCTCCCTGATGAATTGAGACCTGATGAATCGGGTGCAATAGACACAGTAGATGATGTGTATGGAAGTACAGTTAAATCTCTGTCAGATGTGGAAGGATTCTTTGGGGTCTTGGACGGAGGTGAGGGGGAAGGTGTGGGCACTGGTTTTGCAATTCCTGCGGTGGCAGGGGAAGGTGCCGAGAGGGGAGGGTGGGTTGGTGGGGGGGGTCACGGAGGGAATGGTCTTTACGGAACACAGATAGGGTGGGGTGGGAAATATATCCCTGATGGTAGGGTGTGTTTGTGGACCGGAAATGGCGGAGGATGATGCGGTGTATCTGGAGGTTGGTGGGGTAGAAGGTGAGGACCAGGGAGGTTCTGTCCTTGTTGCAATTGAAGGGGTGAGGTTCAAAGGCAGAGGTGCAGGAAGTGGAAGAGATGTGCCGGAGGGCATCATTAACCACGTGGGAGGGGAAATTGCAGTCTTTGAAAAAGGAGGCCATCTGGGATTTTCTAAGGTGAAATTGGACCTCCTGGGAGCAGATGAGACGGGAATTGGGAATAAGGGATAACGTTTTTACAGTAGGTGGGGGGGAGGAGGTGTAGTCCAAATAGTTGTGGGAGTCAGTGGGTCTGTAGTATATGTCCATGGTTCGTCAGTCACTGAGGTCCAGGAAGGGGAGGGAGGTGTCCGAGATGGTGCAGGTGAATTTGAGGTCGGGATGGAATGTGTTGGTGAAGTTGATGAACTGCTCAACCTCCTCACGGGAGCACGAGGTGGCGCCAATGCAGTCATCAATGTAGCAGAGGGAAAGGTGGTGCCGGTGTAGCTGTGGAAGATGGACTGTTCCACGTACCAAACAAAGAGATAGGCAGAGCTGGGTCCCATGTGGGTGCCCATGGTTAACCCTTTGGTCTGGAGGAAGTGGGAGGATTCGAAGAAGAAGCTGTTAATAGTGTGGACCAGTTCAACCAAACGAATGAGAGTGTCGGTGGAAGGGTACTGGTTGAGTCGGTGTGCGGGGAAGAGACAGAGTGCTTGGAGGCCTACGTCATGGTGGATGGATGTTTACAGGGACTGGATGTCCATAGTGAAGATAAGGCATTGAGGGCCGGGGTAACAAAAGTGTTGGAGGAGGTGGAAGATGTGGATGATGTCCCAAACGTAGCTGGGGAGTTCCTGAACTATGGGGGCAAGACGGTGTCAAGGTATGCAGAGATGAGTTCGGTGGGACAGGAGCAGGCTGAGGCGCTGGGTCAGCTAGGGCAGTCAGGTTTGTGAATCTTGGGTAGGAGGTAGAATCGGGCGATGCGGGATTCCCAAATGATGAGGTTGAAGGCTGTGGATGGGAGATCCCCAGAGGTGATGAGGTTGTAGTTTCCTTCACCCTGACCTCAAGTTCACCTGGGCCATCTTGGACACCTCCCTCCTGTTCCTGGACCTCTCCGTCTCCATCTCCGGTGCTGACTAACCGTGGACATCTACTACAAACCCACACCTCCTCCCACCCTGCCTCCTGTACCTCCTCTCTCTACTTATCCCTCCTTCAGAAACCTTCCTCCTTCTTTTTGCTGAGAAGCATGAATTATCTTCTTAACTGTCTACCACTTTTGCCATACTGTGTACAATTCTGGTTGCCATGCTAACGGAAGGATGTTGTTAAACTAGGCAGGGTACAGAAAAAATTTACAAAGATGTTGCCAGGACTGGAGGGTTTGAACTATAAGGAGAGGCTGGATAGACTGGGAGCTTTATCCCTGGAATGTCAGAGGCTGAGAGATGGCCTTATAGAGATTGGTATAATCATGAGGGGCATGGATAAAGTGGTTTTCCAAAAGTAGAGAAGTCCAAAAGAAGCCAGCATAGGTTTAAGGTGAGAGGGGAAAGATTAAAAAGAACCTGAGGGTCAACTTTTTCACACAGAGGGTGGTGTGTGTATGGAATGAACTGTCAGAGGAAGTGGTGGAGGCTGGTACAATTACAGCACTTAAAAGACATTTGGACAGGATACATGAATAAGAAAGGTTAAGAGGGATATGGGCCACATGCAGACAAAGGGCCTAGTTAAGTTTAGGATACCTGGTCAGCATGAACAAGTCGAACCAAAGAGTCTGTTTCTATGCTCTGTGGTTCTGTGACACTGCTTGCTCTCTGTCATTCCTGCTAACCCATCTGTCCAGTTCAGTTTAGCTAACTCTGAGCTCATTTCACTGTAATTCCCTTTAGTTAGGTTAAACGTGGGTCTCTGACCCACGTTTCTTACTCTCAAACTCAAAGTTAAGTTCTATCATGTTATGATCACTACTTCTTAGGGGACTTTCTATTCTGAAATAATTTATTCAACCTGCCTCATTACCCATTACCAGAACCAAGATAGCCTGCTCTCTGATTGGTTCCATTGTTCCAACAAACCAGCCCTATCCAGTCTATGAAATTATTTTCAATTTGAGTAACCCATTTACATGCTCCTATTATTTGTTGACTTCAAGCCTTTCAAACAGTGTACAGAGCAGGGCAACCAGAACTGTACACAGTTTGGTGGAAGTGATAGACAACTAAGAAGGTAATTCATCCAGTTTTACTCTGTATCTAACCCCGTGCTGTCCCTGTCCTGGGAGTGTTTGATGGGGACAGTGTAGAGAGAGCTTTACTCTGTATCTAACCCCGTGCTGTCCCTGTCCTGGGAGTGTTTGATGGGGACAGTGTAGAGAGAGCTTTACTCTGTATCTCACCCTGTGCAGTCCCTGTCCTGGGAGTGTTTGATGGGGACAGTGTAGAGGGAGCTTTACTCTGTATCTAACCCCGTGCTGTCCCTGTCCTGGGAGTGTTTGATAGGGGACAGTGTAGAGGGAGTTTTACTCTGTATCTCACCCCGTGCTGTCCCTGTCCTGGGAGTGTTTGATGGGGACAGGGTATAGGGAGCTTTACTCTGTATCTAACCCCATGCCGTCCCTGTCCTGGGAGTGTTTGATGGGGACAGGGTATAGGGAGCTTTACTCTGTATCTAACCCCGTGCTGTCCCTGTCCTGGGAGTGTTTGATGGGGACAGGGTATAGGGAGCTTTACTCTGTATCTAACCTCGTGCTGTCCCTGTCCTGGGAGTGTTTGATGGGGACAGTGTAGTGAGAGCTTTACTCTATATCTAACCCCGTGCTGTCCCTGTCCTGGGAGTGTTTGATGGGGACAGGGTATAGGGAGCTTTACTCTGTATCTAACCTCGTGCTGTCCCTGTCCTGGGAGTGTTTGATGGGGACAGTGTAGTGAGAGCTTTACTCTATATCTAACCCCGTGCTGTCCCTGTCCTGGGAGTGTTTGATGGGGACAGGGTATAGGGAGCTTTACTCTGACTCTAACCCTGTGCTGTCCCTGTCCTGGGAGTGTTTGATGGGGACAGTGTAGAGAGAGCTTTACTCTGTATCTAACCCCGTGCTGTCCCTGTCCTGGGAGTGTTTGATGGGGACAGTGTACTGAGAGCTTTACTCTGTATCTAACCCCGTGCTGTCCCTGTCCTGGGAGTGTTTGATGGGGACAGGGTATAGGGAGCTTTACTCTGACTCTAACCCTGTGCTGTCCCTGTCCTGGGAGTGTTTGATGGGGACAGTGTAGAGGGAGCTTTACTCTCCATCTAACCCTGTGCTGTCCCTGTCCTGGGAGTGTTTGATGGGGACAGTGCAGAAGGAGCTTTACTCTGTATCTAACCCCGTGCTGTCCCTGTCCTGGGAGTGTTTGATGAGGACAGTGTAGTGAGAGCTTTACTCTATATCTAACCCCGTATTCTCCCTGTCCTGGGAGTGTTTGATAAGAACGGTGTAGAGGGAGCTTTACTCTTTATCTAACCCCCTGGTGTCCCTGTCCTAGGAACGGTGTAGAGGAAGCATTACTCAGTTTCTAACCTCTCGCTGTCCCTGTCCTGGGAGTGTTTGATGGGTCAGTGTAGAGGAAGCTTTACTCTGTATCTAACCTCGTGCTGTCCCTGTCCTGGGAGTGTTTGATGGGGACAGTGTAGAGAGAGCTTTACTCTGTATCTATCTCTCTGACCTTGAAGGAATAAAATAATGAAATACTTCAACACAGCAAAGTTGGGAACTTTATTCCACAAATGGCAATCAATTGCTAGCTTTAAATCTGATGTTGATCTCTGTCTATTTTTTAACAGCAGCCTTTCGGATATTGACGACAGCAGATGGGGTAAAATCAGCCACCATCACATTGTAGCAGGCCTGAGGGGCTGAATGGCCTGCACGTTTCCCTGTTCCCATGTGTTCCATTAACTACATTGACATTAACAGTAGCTTTCTGCAGAAGAAATTCTATGCGTTTCTTATCCCCACGCTGACCAGATGGAGATTTAAATTAACAAGGTGGCTTCATGTAAATCATGAGTCTGAATCATTTTATCTCCATCTCTCACAATAAATGAGTAATATAAAGTAAGCAAATGATGTCAGAAGCCATAATCTCCCAGTAATCTGATCATTAGGCTCTGTGCAATGGTCCTATGCATCATTTTTAATTGGAGGCAGATGAGCATTTTAGAAGCAGGGTTCAGATAATCTCATATGTTTCACTGTTTAACAAGTGTCTCTACAATACTGATGAGACTATTAGTCTTGGAATTCCCCTTTGTAAAAGCCTTAATTGATTGTGTGTTGAAATATCTGGAATCAAATAGAGAAGTGAATGAAATGTTCGCATGTTATTATCTCGCAATCTGCTGGGCGGTGCAAATAACAGCAAGTAGTTCCCCTGGAAACATCACTTTGCTAAGCCAGTTACAGGAGTGTGACACAGACTAGATGGTGTGTACAGGAGTATACAGAGGAGGTAATGTGTACAGACTGTGTGTGGTATACAGGAGCACAGTTACTGATTAAATCTGTAAACCCCCGGTAAACTCCAGCATCTTTTTAGAATGCAGAACCCAAACCTGCTGACCCCAATATTGTACTCAGTATCCCAACTGTGCTGAGTACTGTAGCTAACACCCAACTCGCTTCAACACTGTGCATTATGTTCGAACTGACCCAATACTGTGCTGATTACCCAAACAACAAGACTCCACCCTGTGGTGATTATAACAAGGTCAGCCTGATGGACCTCTCAGAATATGAGTTCCCTGATTGGGGCTGTTAATCTGGTCCAATCAGGGAGCCCTGGCTGACAGATATAAACAGGAGTGTCAGCGGTTCTGTTCACTCTGAGACCTGGCTCTGAGGGACTGCGTCAGGGAGGGGACTGACTCTGAGCTGGCTGAACTATAAAGCCAATTTGTTAACTAATATTCCTTTGAGGACTGATTTCTCAATTGCTTGATCTTCACAGTCAATGTGTTACAGGTGTAACTCAGTTCTCATTTGGGAACTGTTGTTTAACTGGCTGGTTATAACCTGTGTGTTACTCTTTCCTCTTTCACTTTGAGAAAAGGACAATGCTGATTTTATGACAGGGCTTAGCCCTTGCACTCTGGTTTTCTTTGGTTTTTGTATGTGTCTTCACTGTTTTGGTTTTGGACTGAGCCCTTGTGGGAAAATACATCTTACCAGATGAGCTGTTCTTGTGGGAAAGTCCAGCTCTGGGACTGGGCCTCTGCAACGACTGAACACCTGTGTGTGTTGGGATGTGAGCACTTGCTGTATCCTGGAGTTTGGGAGAAATCCCTGCCCTCAGGAGTGGACCAAAACCCCTGTGAGTTACACCGTACTGTGTTCCTGTGAGTGGGCCTGGTTCTCCAAGGATGAGCCAGGACTCTGTGGGGAATGAACCCCTGTGTTCTGTGGGGTGTGCATCTGCTGTCTTCGGGAGTGGACTCTGCCCTCGGTTGTGGACTCTGTTTTTAGCAACAGACTCTACAGTTTGGAGTGGGCTCCATTTCTGACAATGCACTTTGTATACTGGAGTGGACTCTGTTCCTGGGAATGGACTCTATATTTTGAAGAAGAACTGTTAATGGTAATGGACTCTGTGCACCAGAAAGGACTCTGTTTGCTGATAATTGACGGTGTCTTGTTGCTTGTTGGGTCTATCACCTGCACTGTCTTACGTGTCCCTGGGTCTGGCAGGCCTTACTGTGAGCTGGGAGGCTCATGGGTCCTCCTGAAAGCTGTCACCCCGAGAGCCGGAGGGTGGGTAGGCCATCCTGTGAACCTGAAGGTTGGTAGGCTGTCCTGAAAGCCAGAGGGTGGGTAGGCCACCCTGATGCCAATTGCCCTGAGAGCCAGATGGTGGGTAGGCTGTTCTGAGCGCTGTCGTCCTGAGAAGGGGTAATCGGGACGGGCTGTCCTAGAGGTGGTCGGAAGGTGTGCAGAGCAGCCGAGAGCCAGAAGGTGCATAGGGGCAGGCTGAGATCTGGAAGGCTTGTGGGCTACCCTGCACGCTGTCATCCCAGGTACCGGGGTGGGCTGCCCCAGAGGTGGTCGAAAGGTGCTGAGGGTGGTTAGTGAAGCTGGAAGGCGGGTAGCCGTCCTGACCGCTGTCACCCCGGGTGGGTACCGGGGCGGGCTGTCCTAGAGGTGGTCAGAAGCCGAATCAGAGCGGACCGAGAACTGGAAGGGGCATGGGGTGGACCGAGAACCGGAAGGTGTGTAGGGGCGGGCTGTTTTAGAGTGGTCGGAAGGTGGGAGGGATTGGGGGGTGATGTACAAATATCATTGTTACCGTGTTGTAATGATTGAAACTGGGATTTGAGGTTTGTCCTCCTCTCCCTGTAAACTGGTTGAACGGTAGGGTTTCGGGGCCTGGCTTTGCCGTTACCCTCCTGTGTAAAATTGCTGTTTCTCTGTATACAACTGTTAATGTTAATGGTTTTGTAAACTGTGAATTGTTTAATAAAAAAAAACAGAGGTTCTGTTTATTAGTGTTTTTTAGTGTTCTGAGGTCATATTAAAATCTTACTAAACTCAGCATTGTTTCTTGACCTTTATCTTCCAGAGCGTTAATCAAGAACTCTTTTAGCTTTTTGTTTACAGCCTTCCCAACACTGAGGTGTGACTACGTCGCCCAATATCCTTCTGTACCACAAAACCTCCTCACAATCAAAAATATATTGCTTTATTATAAAACAAAATCTCTCCCTCTTGTTCCATCTGCTGCAGAAATATAGAAAATAGGAGCAGGAGGAGGCCATTCGGCCCTTTGGGCCTGTTCCACCATTCAATATGATTAGAACATAGAACATAGAACATAGAAGAATACAGCGCAGTACAGGCCCTTCGGCCCTCGATGTTGCGCCGATCCAAGCCCACCTAACCTACACTAGCCCACTATCCTCCATATGCCTATCCAATGCCCGCTTAAATGCCCATAAAGAGGGAGAGTCCACCACTGCTACTGGCAGGGCATTCCATGAACTCACGACTCGCTGAGTAAAGAACCGACCCCTAACATCTGTCCTATACCTACCCCCCCTTAATTTAAAGCTATGCCCCCTTGTAATAGCTGACTCCATACGTGGAAAAAGATTCTCACTGTCGACCCTATCTAAACCCCTAATCATCTTGTACACCTCTATCAAGTCACCCCTAAACCTTCTTTTCTCCAATGAAAACAACCCCAAGTGCCTCAGCCTTTCCTCATACGATCTATCTACCATACCAGGCAACATCTTGGTAAACCTCCTCTGCACCCGTTCCAGTGCCTCCACATCCTTCCTATAGTATGGCGACCAAAACTGCACACAATATTCCAGATGTGGCCGCACCAGAGTCTTATACAACTGCAACATGACCTCAGTACTCCGGAACTCAATTCCTCTACCAATAAAAGCCAGTACGCCATATGCCTTCTTCACCGCACTATTTACCTGGGTGGCAACTTTCAAAGATCTGTGTACATGGACACCAAGATCCCTCTGCTCATCCACACTACCAAGTATCCGACCATTAGCCCAGTACCCCATCTTTTCATTACTCTTACCAAAGTGAATCACCTCACACTTAGCTACATTGAACTCCATTTGCCACCTTTCTGCCCAGTTCTGCAGCTTATCTATATCCCGCTGTAACCTGCCACATCCTTCCTCACTGTCTACAACTCCTCCGACTTTCGTATCATCCGCAAACTTGCTCACCCAACCTTCTAACCCCTTCTCCAGGTCATTTATAAAAATGACAAACAGCAATGGTCCCAAAACAGATCCTTGCGGAACACCGCTAGTGACGGCACTCCAAGATGAAACTTTGCCATCAACTACTACCCTCTGTCTTCTTCCATCCAGCCAATTCCTAATCCAAACCTCCAACTCACCCTCAATGCCATACCTTCGTATTTTTGCAGTAGTCTACCATGGGGGATTCTGGCTGATCATCTAACTCAGGCCCCTGTTCCTGCTTTTTCCCCCAAAACCCTTTGACCCCTTTAGCAATGAGGATAATATCTAACTTCCTGTTGAAAATATTCTGTGTTTTGGCCCTGATTGCTTCCTGTGGCAGAGAATACCACAGACTCCCCACTCTCTGGGTGACCTTGTACTCTTAGACCGTGACCCCTGGCTTTGGACTCTTCAATCACTCTTCAATCAATTCAATAGGTTTCTACAAGATTCACACCCCTCCCCCATTCTTCTGAACTTAGTGAATATCATCCTAATCAATTTGACACCTTCTCACTCGTCTGTCCTGCCCTCCCGGTTCCTGCCCCCCTCGGCAAATTCCCACATTTTGCAACTAATCAGATCTTATAAATATCCTCTGACCCTCTAAAGACTTTACTACTTTGTTGACAGCTGTACATGTCAGCAGCACTACATTCAGACCTGCGATAGTCTATGAGTCACCTGTTGTTTGGCCAATCCACTTCTGGTGTCTTCAAGCCAAACACCCTCATCCTGCCCAGAGAAATAAGACCTGCTTTCTGTGATGGGAGAGCACTCAAAACTTTTTTAAAATTGGAGTGAGAAACAGGATGGCCTCCACACAGTTTTAAAAATCAGATTCAAAGTGTTATATTGTCTCCTCCTTTTCCATGCAGCAAGGTCAAAGAGCTGAATGGCCTCCTGCTGTTCCTGTCTTTGAGGTTCGAGGGGCTGAATGGCCTCCTGGTGTTCCTGTGTTTGAGGACTGAGGGGCTGAATGGCCTCCTGGTGTTCCTTGTGCATTATTGCATTATTTGTGTGGCTTTGCTGAGGGGGGAGGAGAGAAAGAGAGAGACAGAGAGAGAGAGAGAGAGAGACAGAGAGAGAGAGAGAGAGAGACAGAGAGAGTGAGAGAGAGAGAGGGGGAGAGACAGAGAGTGAGAGAGAGAGTGAGAGAGGGAGAGACAGAGAGAGAGTGAGAGAGAGAGAACAAGAGGGATAGACAGAGAGAGAGAGAGGGAGAGAGAGTTGGGGAGGGGAGAGCTGAGGTGGGATTTCACAGAGAGTTGAAAGTTAGCCTTTCACTGGGGGCAGCATCCTATCATATCCAAAATCAAAACCCCTTCACCATGGCAACTACAGCTCAGAGGAGCTGTGGGCACAGTGTGCGCCAATTACAGGATACAAAAAGGGACATTAGTTTTTGTGAAGATTCCCGGTGAGGAGAGGGTTGAGCTTTTTGTATTTTTAATTGATTTAATTTTGTTAAATTCTCGTAAGCTCTATAAACCCTTTTAATTATTCATGTAATAATTGGGTGCTTCATCGTTGTCAGTTTTTCAGCAGATGGTGGAAGTTTCCCTCCATCCCTTGCTCAGCTGGCTGCCTCCTTACGTTATAGCAGCAGCAAGCTGTCTTCATAAACCCCTGTCCCCTGTCACGTCCACACACTTCCCTGCGCCCCTCTCCTACAGTCAGTGGGAGCAGCTTGTGGTCTGTTTGGCAGGAAGCTTAAGACACTGCAAGCAGCTATCCTTCTGCAACTTCCCCTGGGTCTCACATCCCCCGAAGGGTGGGGCAATAGGCCATTCACCCCATCAAACACAGCATTCAATGCAAACATGGATGATCCCATTGTAGCTTCCTGCCTCACCTTGTAACCCTTCGGGTGATTTTGATCAGTTGAGTGAGTGGGTAAATGCACAGCTGATGTAATATAACAGGAATTAATGTGAGAGTATCCATTTTGGTAGCAAAAACAAGAAAGCAGATTATTATCCGAATGGCGATAGATTGGGAAAGGTGGCGGGGCAATGAGACCTGGATGCCCCTGTCAACCAGTCACTGAAAATCAGCCTGCAGGGAGCAGCAGGTGGGGAAGGAGGTAAATGGGATGTTGACCTTCATAGTGAGAGGATTCCAGTACAGGAGCAGGGATGTCTTGCTGTGATTGTACAGGGTCTTGGTGAGACCATATTGCAGTACTGTGTGCTGTTCGGGTCTCTATGTCTGAGGAAGGATGTTGTGGTAATGGATGGAGAGCAATGAAGGTTTACCAGACTGACTCCTGAAGAAGGGCCTGTGCCCGAAACGTCGAATCTCCTGTTCCCTGGATGCTGCCTGACCTGCTGTGCTGTTCCAGCAATAAAGTTTCAACTCCTGGGATGGAAGGGCTGACGTATGAAGAGAGACTGGATTGGTTAGAACTGTATTGACTGGGGTTGAGAAGAATGAGGAGTGATTTCACAGAAACCTATCAGATTGTAACAAGTAGACAGGGCAAGTGCAGACAGGATGTTCCCAGTGACTGAGGAATCCCGCACCAGGAGCCACACTTCGACCCACCATTGTTCTGCCATTGTCACATTCTGATCGCTCAGTCGGAACTACCAATATCTTTCCTCGTCCACCACACCTCCCTCTCCAACCCGAACTGTGGCATAAATGCTGTTCCCTCCACATTTCACGCCAGCTCTGATGAAGAGTCAGCTGGACTGGAAACGTTAACTTGCTCCCTCTCCGTGGATGCTGCCTGACCCGCTGGGATCTCCAGCGTTTGTTGTTCTCAGCACAGATTCCAGCATCTGCAGTCATTTGATCTGACATTGCATCACTACAGCCTGAGGATACAGGGTCAGCCATTTCGGACTGAGATGAGGAGAAATGTCTTCACCCAGAGAGTGGGGAGCCCGGGGGAATTCTCTACCACAGAAAGTGAACGCAGACAAAACATTGAATATTTTCAAGAAGGAGTTAGATGTAGTTCTTGGGGCTAAAGGGATCAAAGGGTCTGGGGGAGAAAGTGGGAACAGGGGCCTGAGTTGGATGATCAGACGTGATCATATTGAATGGGGCAGCAGGCTCAAAGGGCCGAATGGCCTCCTCCTGCTCCTGTGTTCTAAGTTTCAAATGCTTTGATGAAATATTATCTCTGTCTGTGTCTCTACAGATGCTGCTCGAACTCTGTGTGTTTGGTTCAGATTTTTGGTATCGACAGCTCAGAAGGCGAAATGGCCTGCTCCTGCTCCCAGTTTCTGTGTAACGCTTGATTGCCTTATTGACCAAGTTCAACCTTGAATGTGTTCAGTGATGCAACCTCCACTGACAAAGAGAATTCCAAGCTTAAGAACCAAAGATGAAATTGCTCCTCATCTCAATCTTAAAGGAGAGACTCCTTGTTTTTCAACTGTGCTGTCTCGTTCTAGGCCTCGTCACACAGAGAAACATCTTCCTCACATCTACCCCACTGTCAGAAACTTTGATCTATTTCCTAACCCGCCTGTCCAGGGAAGTTACTCCACTTCTCTGGAGCAGGTGAACATTAACTTGGGCTTTGTACTCAAGAGCCTGGGTCTCAGAAGTTTATCTGCTTCATTAAGATCTCTCAATATTCTAAACTTCAAGATCCTCCGCTCCACGTTCACAGCAATGCACTGGCACCTAACCTCTCTACAGTCTGCCCTGCCTCAGCTGAGGGCCACGCTCTCTCAGAATTGCAAAGGTCCCACTCTGTACTACATCCTCAGGAGAATCCATACTCTCAACAAACAGTATTTCAATTCCATCTCAAACATCAAAAACCGTAAGTACAACAAACTTTTATCTACCCACCTCCATAACCAGCGCTCCTCAAACATTCCAGAAGATTCCCCTGGCCTCGGAAACTACTCAGACACTATTAGCCATGCGGCTGGTGCAGCTGCCACCCCCACGTTGATTGATGATGTCACTTCCGCCCCCATCATGGCCACTCCCACAACCACTTCCGCCCTTCACAATTCCTCATGCATCACACGTGACATCACTTCCGCCCCTCATATCATCGCTGATGCCACACGCTCAGTGACTTCACCCACCCCTACTGCCGTGGTCACCACCACTTCCGCCCCCACCAGCGCTACTCACCAGCATTCTGCTGACACGCCCCCCACAGACCCCACTGTCACTATCCCCACCCCCCAGAACCCCGAGGGGAACACTACCCCTGCTCATGACTCCACCCCCATTCCCCCCACCATCACACCCACTCCAGTTACAGGTTCCGACCCCACTCCCAGCTCCACACCCACACCAGATCCCAGCTCCCAGCCCTGCTGAGTTTTCACCATCCCTCCAGACCTCCCACTCACTGAGGACGAACGATCAGTCCTCAGCAAAGGACACACCTTCATCCCCCTCCGCCCACGCATCAATGAATTTAATACACGCCGTGACATCGAACAATTCTTCCATCGCCTCCGCCTCCAAGCTTACTTTTACAATCAGGATTCCCGCCCACTTCTGAGGACCCCTTCGCCCACCTCCAACACACTCCATCTACCTGGACACCCCGCGCTGGCCTATTACCTGCCCTCGACCTCTTCATTTCCAATTGCCGCCGGGACATTAACCGCCTCAACCTATCGAACCCACTCCAACCTCTCACCCTCACAACGCGCAGCCCTCCAATCCCTCTGCTCCAATCCCAACCCCACCATCAAGCCATCATATAAAGGGGGCGCAGTGGTAGTCTGGCGCACTGACCTCTACACCGCTGAAGCCAAACGCCAACTCGAGGACACCTCTTCCTACTGCCTCCTCGACCATGACCCCATCCCCCATCACCAAGCCATCATCTCCCAGACCATACAGAACCTCATCACCTCAGGAGATCTCCCACCCACAGCTTCCAACCTCATAGTCCGGGAACCCCACACTGCCCGGTTCTACCTCCTTCCCAAGATCCACAAGCCTGACCACCCTGGCCGACCCATTGTCTCAGCATGCTCCTGCCCCACTGAACTCATCTCTACCTACCTCGACACTGTCCTATCCCCCCTAGTCCACGAACTCCCCACATACGTTTGAGACACCACCCACGCCCTCCACCTCCTCCAAGACTTCCGTTTCCCCGGTCCCCAACGCCTCATCTTTACCATGGATATCCAATCCCTCTAGACCTCCATCCGCCACGACCAGGGCCTCCAAGCCCTCCGTTTTTTCCTCTCCAGACGTCCCCAACAGTACCCTTCCATGACATTCTCATTCGTTTGGCCGAACTGGTCCTCACCCTTAACAATTTCTCCTTCGAATCCTCCCACTTCCTCCAGACCAAAGGGGTAGCCATGGGCACACGTATGGGCCTCAGCTATGCCTGTCTCTTTGTTGGCTACGTAGAACAGTGGATCTTCCGTAGTTACACCGGCACCACTCCCTACCTCTTCCTCCGCTACATTGATGACTGCATTGGTGCCACCTCGTGCTCCCGCAAGGAGGTTGAGCAGTTCATCAACTTCACCAACACATTCCACCCTGACCTTAAATTTACCTGGACCATCTGTGACACCTCCCTCCCCTTCCTGGACCTCTCCATCTCCACTAATGACGACCGACTTGACACTGATAATTTCTACAAACCTACCGACTCCCACAGCTACCTGGATTACACCTCTTCCCACCCCACCTCTTGCAAAAATGCCATCCCGTATTCCCAATTCCTCCGCCTCCGCCGGATCCGCTCCCAGGAGGACCAGTTCACAAACTGTTCATTCTTTCCTCTTAAGACAAAACCTGTTCAACCAGGAGTCAGTCTCATGAATAATCCCTCAGCTCTGAACACTCACCTCTTCACTGAGCTCATCTGCTCCACCTCCCAAATTTTTCGAGTCCATTGTCACGAAGCAGCTGATGTTGTTAACAGGCTCTGAAAGCATCTCTTTCTCCTTGCGATCCACCATTGTCACCCTGCTCCTCAAAAACACATCCCTTGACACTTCTTTGCTGAAAAACAACAGGCCCATAATTTCCATTGAGGTTTTTGACAGGGTTGTCACCTCTAATCGTTGGCCACCTGACACAAAACTCCTGGATTTAATCGCTCCGATCAGGTTTCCCACCCTCCGGGGGATGCCTCCGAATCCCATATTCGCATGGACCTACTCTGGCTTGCAGTCAGGTAGCACCTTGACTTTCAAACCTTTAGGTAAAAACAACGACTGCAGATGCTGGAAACCAGATTCTAGTGCTGGAAAAGCATAGCAGGTCAGGCAGCATCCGAGGAGCAGGAAAATTGACATTTCGGGCAAAAGCCCTTCATCGGGAATATAGGCAGAGAGCCTGAAGGGTGGAGAGATAAGTGAGAGGAGGGTGGGGGTGGGGAGAAAGTAGCATAGAGTACAATGGGTGATTGGGGGAGGGATGAAGGTGATAGGTCAGGGAGGAGAGGGTGGAGTGGATAGATGGAAAAGGAGATAGGCAAGTAGGACAGGTCATGGGGACAATGCTGAGCTGGAAGTTTGGGACTGGGGTGAGGTGGAGGAAGGGGAAATGAGGAAACTGTTGAAGTGTGGCTGTGGTAGCGAGTCTGTTTCAGGACATGGTTGAAGAGCTTCAGGGCAGAGGAAATGACCTGGGAGTTGCAGTGGGAGAGCGACTCTGAGATTCTTGTAGAGAGAGGAGGAAAACTTCTTCAAGGCAGGCATCCTTGCAAGAGGATTCGCAGTAGGGTTAAAATCAACTAGGTTAAATCCCATTCTTCTCAAATCCATCCACATTCCCTTCCCCTCCCGGTCATCTCCTCCAGCCCCACAGACCTCCGATGCATCTGTACTCCAGTTATTCTGATATTCTGATCTTCACGCCATCTCAGAGCCCTGGAATTCCATCGTAAACCTCTCCCTCCTCTCTAGCACCCTCTCCCCTGTGAGGTACTCATGAGCTTCTTTGACCGGCCTTTTTCAGTCATGTCATCTCAGACAACCAGATATCCTGGTTTGTCAGGACCATTCCTAAATGTCCCAGTGTCCTGACAATTTCCTAAGAATAATTCAAATATTCTGATGTGCACTTATCCCTTTTGATGAAATATAAACTGGGCAGATGGAGGAAAACATCGGCTTGAAATTCATCCATCTTCTTGTGAACACCCATCCCATTGCAGCCAGGGTAGCTGTATCATTGACCCACTATCTCTTCAACATCTCCAAGGGGTTTGTTACGTCAACAACAACTCCATTGTTGATGGTGCCTTCTAAATGAATGACAAAGTAGAGTTGCCAACTCTTTAAAAAATGCATTTACTGGATGTGGGCATCACTGGCTGGGCCCAGCATTTATTGCCCGTCCCTAGTTGCCCCTTGAGAAGGTGGGGGTGAGCTGCCTTCTTGAACCGCTGCAGTCCACCTGCTGTAGGTTGACCCACAATGCCCTTAGGGAGGGAATTCCAAAATTTTGACCCAGAGACAGGAATGGCGATACATTTCCAAGTCAGGATGGTGTGTGGCTTGGAGGGGAACTTGCAAGTGATGGTACTCCCATGTATCTGCTGCCCTTGTCCTTCTAAATGTACAGGTTTATGATGTGGAAGGTTCTGTTTAAGGAGATTTATATGCAAGTGTGATTTTATGAATGTGTGTGTGTATGTGTGTGAGTGTGTGTGATTGTGTGTGTGTGTGTGAGATTGTGTGTGTGTGCCTGTGTGTGTGTGATTGTGAGTGTGTGTGATTGTGTGTGTGTATGTGTGTGTGTGTGTGTGTTGGGTGTGTGAGTGTGTGTGTGTGTGTGTGTGTGATTGTGTGTGTGTGCCTGTGTGTGATTGTGAGTGTGTGTGTGTGTCGGGTATGTGTGTGAGTGTGTCTGCGTGTGTGTGTGAGTGTGTGTGATTGTGTGTGTGTGCCTGTGTGTGTGTGTGTGTGATTTTGTGTGTGTGTGAGTGTGTGTGTGTGTGTGTGATTGTGTGTGTGTGTGAGTGTGATTGTGTGTGTGTGCCTGTGTGTGTGTGTGTTGGGTATGTGTGTGTGTGTGCCTGTGTGTGTCGGGAGTGTGTGTGTGTGCCTGTGTGTGATTGTGTGAGTGTGTGTGTGTGTATGTGTGTCTGTGTGTGTGTGTGTGATTGTGTGCCTGTGTGTGTTGGGTGTGTGTATGTCTGAATATGGATATTTATGTTTATTTGTGTGTGTGTGCCTAATTGAGTGCTTTGTTATGTATGGGAGTGTGTGTGAGATTGTGTGTGTGTGTGTGTGTGTGATTGTGTGTGTCAGTGTGTGTGTGATTGTGTGTGTGTATGTATCTGTGTGTGTGTCTGTGTGTGTGTGATTGTGTGTGTGTGTGATTGTGTGTGTGCGTGTGTGTGATTGTGCGTGTGTGTGTGATTTTGTATGTGTGTGTCTGTGTGTGTTTGTGATTGTGTGTGTGTGTGATTTTGTGTGTGTGTGTGATGGTGTGTGTGATGGTGTGTGTGTGAGATTGTGTGTGAGATTGTGTGTGTGAGATTGTGTGTGTGTGTGAGAGTGTGTGTGTGTGAGAGTGTGTGTGTGTGCGTGCGTGTGTCTGTGTGTGTGAGAGTGTGTCTGTGTATGTGTGTGTGTGTGTGTGATTGTGTGTGTGTGCCTGTGTGTGATTGTGAGTGTGTGTGTGTGTCGGGTATGTGTGTGAGTGTGTCTGCGTGTGTGTGTGAGTGTGTGTGATTGTGTGTGTGTGCCTGTGTGTGTGTGTGATTTTGTGTGTGTGTGTGTGATTGTGTGTGTGTGTGAGTGTGATTGTGTGTGTGTGTGAGTGTGATTGTGTGTGTGTGCCTGTGTGTGTGTGTGTTGGGTATGTGTGTGTGTGTGCCTGTGTGTGTCGGGAGTGTGTGTGTGTGCCTGTGTGTGATTGTGTGAGTGTGTGTGTGTGTATGTGTGTGTGTGATTGTGTGCCTGTGTGTGTTGGGTGTGTGTATGTCTGAATATGGATATTTATGTTTATTTGTGTGTGTGTGCCTAATTGAGTGCTTTGTTATGTATGGGAGTGTGTGTGAGATTGTGTGTGTGTGTGTGTGTGATTGTGTGTGTGTATGTATCTGTGTGTGTGTCTGTGTGTGTGTGATTGTGTGTGTGTGTGATTGTGTGTGTGCGTGTGTGTGATTGTGCGTGTGTGTGTGTGATTTTGTATGTGTGTGTCTGTGTGTGTTTGTGATTGTGTGTGTGTGTGATTTTGTGTGTGTGTGTGATGGTGTGTGTGATGGTGTGTGTGTGAGATTGTGTGTGAGATTGTGTGTGTGAGATTGTGTGTGTGTGTGAGAGTGTGTGTGTGTGAGAGTGTGTGTGTGTGCGTGCGTGTGTCTGTGTGTGTGAGAGTGTGTCTGTGTATGTGTGTGTGTGTGAGAATGTGTGTGTGAGAGTGTGTGTATACGTGTGTGTGTGTCTGTGTATGTGTGTGTGTGAGAGTGTGTGTGTGTGTGAGTGTGTGTGTGTGAGTGTGTGTGTGAGTGTGTGTGTGTGTGAGTGTGTGTGTGAGAGTGTGTGTGAGATTGTGTGTGTGTGCGTGTCTGATAGTGTTGTCGGGATATTCCAGGGTGAAGGACTGGACATTGTGGAAGAAGAAAAGGCTTTATTCCTTGATGTCCAGTCAGACTGCGTGGGGAGATTGTCCCGTGTGTGACATTAATCGGAAGAGACTGGATCAAGGGATCAAAAGACAGGAGGCTGGAAAAACCAAAAGTAGTAAGGTGCAAGATTGGCACATTATTAGAGACAATTTAAAAAATGGAATCACAGCTGCTCCCAACTCATTCTAATTCCTGAAATGTGCCGATACCTGCTCTGCATTAATAAGTGATATTAATGAATTAATTCAGGTGCCTTAATCCCCCATCTGTTTACTTTCGAAGGGATTTGCAACAAAGAGGTCTGTCGATCTTTTACAGTAAACCATTGAGTTTCATTAAACATTCAGAAGGGACACTGTTACATTTTCATTTTAATTCAGTGCTGCTTGGGGGATGATGTATATCTGAGTTTCTCACTTTATTGAATAGGCCGTGCACAAAGCATTAAACCATCTTTCCCCGATCCTGGCTGTCGCCAGCTATTAGTGTTCGCTTTCAAATGTTTAACTTTTTGAAGTGTTTATTCACCATATTATCTGCAACCCACAGTCTGTATCTCCCATTTAGTCTTTCTTTCTGCCTGCACCTGTGTCTCCCCCTTCCTTGCTGTCTCTCAATTTCTTTCTCCTGCTGTTTCTCATTTCATCTTGCAGCCTCTGTAGGTTTCTCCTCTCTGTTTGCCTCTCAGTGCCTCTCCCTTTCTCTTTTTCTTGGTCTACCCCTCTCTCTTGCTCTTTATTTCTCTCGAAACATTTCTTCAATTTCTCAGTTTCTCTCCCTCTCCCCCATCTCTCAGTCTGTCTCTGTCAATCTCTGCCTCTCTCCAGTCTTTCTCTTATTACCTTAGTCAATTACTCTCCTTCTATTGTTCTGTCCCTTTATTGCTTTAGCTCAGTTCAACCTCTCTCATTTGCTCTCTCAATATCTCTTCCGTTTCCCAATTTCTCTCTGTCTCTCAGTTTGCCCCTCTGTACCCCGCTTGACTCTCTCTGTCTGCCTCCCTCACTCCAACCCCCTGTTCCTCTCTCTCAGTCCAACACTCTTTCTTTCACTTTGTCTCATTCGCTATTTCTTTCACACTCAGTCTGTTTCTGTTCCCCTCTCTCTTCTATCTGCTTCTTTCTGTCTTGGTATATTTGTATCGGTTGGATTAAATCGAACTCTGCCTGTTCGGTGTCAGGTCGATGTGATCAGGTCAGGCGCATCGGAATACATGTCTGATCCCATCTTGTCAGCTTCCTGTGCTTTGCGATGTATTCTCATGTATCTGCATCACTGTTCCTTGAGTGGGATTTTCCCATTTGAAATCACAGTGGTGTTGAGCATGTTAGAGAGGTGATCATTTCCATTATCTCACAGATGGGTATCGTGTCATTATGTGCTTTTCAGCTAATTACAACCGTGCGAGGTGGTACATGTTAATCAGTGAATCGTAAGGGTGTGGACAGACAAGAAGTGTTTGGGGTTGAAGATTCTGGCTCTCTCCCTGAAGGCGGTCTCCCAGACACCAGTTCACTCAGGCCCTGAGGTAGTATCTGAGGCCCATCGCCCCCAGTGATCTCCCAGAGGTTGCAGGAGACACTTTATTGATGTTTCACTGCAGGTTCAGCTGGATATTATCCAGCCCAAAGACGTACATAAACAATAGGAGCAGGAGGAGGCCATTCAGCCCCTCAAGCCTTCCCTGCCATTCCATACAATCATGCTCTCGGCCTTGCCTTTGGTGCCAACTCAGCACTGCCATCCCGGATTCCTTCATAAACACTTTCATTGTTCCAATCTCCACGACTCTCTGAGGCAGAGAATTCCAGACAGTCACCATCCTTTGGGAGATGAAATTCCTTTGCACCTCAGTTTTAAATGAATGTCCCCCTGTTCCATTTCTATTCCCAAGGTCAAGACTCCCCCCCCCCCCCCCCCCGCCCCCTTCATCCATGAGTAGAAACATCTTCTCAGTACTGACCCTATCAAGCCCCCTCAGAATCCAGTACATTTCAACAAAGGTCAACTCTCTTTCTTCCAACTTAATGCACAAAGGACTAACCTGTTTAGCTGTTTAAGCCAAGTCCTCCATCCCTGGAATCAGCCCAGTGAATGTCTTTGAACTCCATCCAACCCAGTGTGTTCTTGCTTAAATATAGAGACCAAATCTGTACACAGTACTGCAAGTGTGACCTCACCAACACCCTGTACACTTGCACCAAGACTTCCTTGTTTATAAACTCTAAACCCTTAGCAGTAAAAGCCAAAATTCTATTCTTCACATTAATTATTTCCCACACCTGCTTGCTAATATTTTGTGTTTTATGCACTAGAACACCCAGATCCCTCTGATCTGCAATCTCTCTCCATTAAAATAAGAGGCTGCCTTTTGATCCTTCCTACAAAGTGCCTCACCTCTTACTTTCTTACATGGAGCTGCATTTTTGGAAAGCAAATCTTAGCAGGACTTATACACTTAATGGTAAGGTCCTAGGGAGTGTTGCTGAACAAAGAGACCTTGGAGTGCAGGTTCATAGCTCCTTGAATGTGGAGTCGCAGGTAGATAGGATAGTGAAGAAGGTGTTTGGTTCCTTTATTGGTCAGAGTATTGAGTACAGGAGTTGGGAGGTCATGTTGCGGTTGTACAGGACATTGGTTAAGCCATTTTTGGAATATTGCGTGCAATTCTGGTCTCCTTCCTGTCAGAAAGATTTTGTGAAACTTGAAAGGGTTCAGAAAAGATTTACAAGGATGTTGCCAGGGTTGGAGGATTTGAGTTATAAGGAGAGGCTGAACAGGCTGGGGCTGTATTCCCTGGAGCGTCGGAGGCTGAGGGGTGACCTCATAGAGGTTTACAAAATTATGAGGGGCATGGATAGGGTAAATAGGCAAAGTGTTTTCTTTGGCTTGGGGAGTCCAGAACTAGAGGGCATAGGTTTAGGGTGAGAGGGTGAAGGTATAAAAGAGACCTAAGGGGCAACATTTTCACGCAGAGGGTGGTACGGGTATGGAATGAGCTGCCAGAGGATGTGGTGGAGGCTGGTACAATTGCAACATTTAAGAGGCATTTGGATGGGTATATAAATAGAAAGGGTTTGGAAGGATATGGACCGGGTGCAGGTGGGACTAGATTGGGTTGGGATATCTGGTCAGCATGGACGGGTTGGACCGAAGGGTCTGTTTCCATGCTGTACATCTCTATGACTCTGCCATGTTCTTCCTCACTCACTCAACCTATCTACACCCCCTTACAGATTCTTTATGTTCTTATCACAACATACCCTCCCGACTATATTTGTATCATCAACACACTGCACCCACTCTTCAAAGTCATTAGCACAGAGCATGAATAATTGAGTTCCTAGGGTTGATTCTTGTTGGACTCCATTAGTTACATCTTTCCTGAAAAATACTTGTCTCTTTGTGTTCTGTGTGTTAACCAATCCTCAATCCATGCTAATATATTGCCCCCAATGCTGTGAGCTCCCATCTTATGCATTAGATTATTATGTGGCACCTTATCAATTGCCTTCTGAACATCCAAATGCATTACATCTACTTGTTCAACTTCATTAACTCTGGATGTAGGTTTGCTCGCTGAGTTGAAAGGTTCATTTCTAGACGTTTCGTCACCCAACTAGGTAACATCTTCAGTGGGCCTCTGGGCAAAGCACTGCTGATGATTCCTGCTTTCTATTTATATGTTTGGGATTCTTTTGGGTTGGTGACCAGGAAGCAGGAATCATCAGCAGGGCTTCACCCGGAGGCCCACTGAAGATGTTATCTAGTAGGGTGACGAAACGTCTGGAAATGAACCTTCCAGCTCAGCAAGCAAACCTACATCCAGAACCTCAATCTGAGCTACAAATCTTCTCAAAACTCACTTCATTAACTCTGCCTGTTACATTCTCAAAGAAACATGATTTTCCTTTCACAAAACCATATTGACTCTGATTGCTTTCAGTTTTTCCTCATGTCCTATTATTTGTTCCTTATTAATAGACTTGAACATTGCCTCAATGACAGATGTTAGACTAACTGTTCTATAATCTTCTGCTTTTTGTCTCCCTGTCTTTCAAAAAGGGAGAGAGATTTAGTAATTTTCCAATCCACTGGAATCCAGTGAAGTCTGGAACGTTTTGGCCAACGTCTCCACTATCTCTGCAGCAACTTCCATTCTGACCCTTGGATGCTGGCCATTGGGTCCTGGTGACTTCTCTGCCTTTAGTCCCATTAGTTTGTCAAATCCTCACGCTACAGACTGTCACTTGGTCTTTCCTCCCATTAGTACCTTGTTTATCTGTTATCTTGGGAATGTTCATAGTGTCCTATACCACGAAGACTGACAAAAATGTTGTTTTTTATATTTACAAATATCAACAAATTTGGTTAAAGAACGCTTTACTTTATCTATATCTATAACATAATTTGTAAGTAATTAGGGCCTTGTTGCATCTTTCCAACCTGAGAAACATTTCAGCCATTTCCCTGTTCCCTGTTATTAATTCCCCAGTCACGTCCTCTAAGGGTTCCACACTGACTTTAGCTACTCTCTTTCTTTTCATGTCCCTGCAGAAGCACCTGCTGTATGTTTTTATATTTCTTGAAAATATACTTTCAAAATCAATTTTCTCTTTCTTTATTAGCTTTTTAGTCATCTCCTATTGGTTCCAAAACGATTCACAGTCTTTTGGCCGACCACATAGTTCTCACTGTCTTGTTTAGGATTGGATACTCTCCTTGATCATTTTTATTAATCTTCTCAAGTACTTTTTGTGACTGGAATAAATTTTTGCTGATTGTTAGGAAATATCTGCTTTAATGTCTGCCACTGCTCATCCATGGACCTTTCCCATGGTCTATTTTCACAGCTCACTCCCAATGACTCTTTCTTCCTTCTCCTTTATTCAAGTCAAGGACACTGTTCTGAGACCCAACTTGCTGTCCCTCAAATTAAATTTGAAGTTCTACCGTATTGGGATTGCTACCCCCAGAGGCTCTTTAGCTAATTAATTCTTCATCATCATACATTATGAGATTAAAATAACTGATGCCTGGCTAGTTCTGTAATGTATTTCCCTAAGAAACAATCCCTGATGCATTCTGAGATTTGGCTTCATGTTAACCTGATCTGTCCAGTCAATATTCAGATTAAGATCATCATGGACAATTCCAAGGCCCTTCTTAACCACCTCCATTATTTCTTGATTTATACTTTGTCTGACAGTGAGACAACTCACTGGGGACCAGTAGGCCATTCCCTCTTGTGACTTCTTTCCCTTACTGCCCCTCATTTCCAACCAAACTGATACCACATTATGTTCTATCACACCTATATCATACCCACCTCCACACTGATGCCTTCCTTTATCAACAAAGCTACCCCACCTCCTTTTTCTGTGTTGCCTTTGTTCTGGAACATCAGATATCCTCGATTATTGAGTTCCTAGCCCTGGTCACCTTGCCACCACCTCTCTCTGATAACCAGAGGGGAGGTCCGACCCCAAAGAATGACATCAGGAGACCCTCGCACCAATCTCTCATGGCCTGGCCTGATGTAGGAGTGTGGGTCCAGAATAGTGCCCCTGAGGAGATACCCCAGGTCTGTGCAGGAAGGAAATGAATGATCTCCAGTGCTCTGCAGAGGGAAATGGACAAATCTTCATGGGGACATCACTCAGTCTAACTGTGTTACTGCACAACATGCCACATCATCGCTGCATGACAATAATGATTTGCACTGAAGGGTTAATAGATGCTGTCGATGTTCTGGGTCAATAGATGTAAAGCTGGAGAAACACAGCAGGTCAGAGAGCATCTGAGGAGCAAGAAAGTCAAGGTTTCAGCCTGATACCTTTTGGAAGGGTTTTTGGGCCATAACATTGACTTTCCTGCTCCTTGGATGCTGTCTGACCTGCTGTGCTTCACATCCACTGACTCTGACTTCCAGCATCTGCAGTCCTTACTGTCTCCTGTTGATGTTCTAACAGTTCCTGGGCAGGGCACTGACAATGGAGGCCTCCCACTTGCTGTGGCCATTGCAATCTCACTCAATCTTTCCCTTTCTCAGATTCCAGAACAAGGCCACCCTGAGAGATACTGAACCTGGACAGCGGAGTCCGATTTGGAAAGCAAACTTCAGGAATGGTATGGGAGGTTTCTGTGGTAACTGAGAGATAGGGATGATCCAGGAAGGAGAAAGTGAGGACTGCAGATGCTGGAGACCAGAGCTGGAAATGTGTTGCTGGAAAAGTGCAGCAGGTCAGGCAGCATCCAAGGAGCAGGAGAATCGACTTTTCGGGCATGAGCCCTTCTTCAGGATTCCTCATGCCCGAAACATCGATTCTCCTGCTCCTTGGATGCTGCCTGACCTGCTGCGCTTTTCCAGCAACACATGATCCAGGAAGACCATCATCAGACCTTCATGATCTCGGGCGATAAAGTGGAGGGTGGGCTGTGTGTCATCACCAGATCACAACTGAGGGAAACCTGAGATGGCAGCAAAACTGAGCTCTGGGCTGCCTGAGGGCCAGAATGGAGAGTGGAGGACTGATGGGTGGGATTATCGCTAACCCAGTGTGAAGACAGCAATAAGGGAGGCTGAAGATAAGGAACAATAGTCTGGTAAGCTATGGTTGTTGGTAAAATTTTAGAGTCCATTATTAAGGATGAAGTTGCACAGAACTTGGAAGTATATGGTAAAACAGGGATGAGTCAGCACAGCTTTGTCAAAGGGAGATCTTGTCCAACAAATCTGTTAGAATCTTTTGAGGGGGTAACAAGCAAGTTAGACAAAGGAGGGTCAGTAGATGTGACCTACTTGGATTTCCAGAAGGCCTTTGACAAGATGCCACACAGGGGCCTGCTAAATAAAATCAGAGCCCATGGTGTTAGGGGCAAGGTGGTGGCATAGATAGGGCATTAGCAGACTGGCAGAAGGCAGAGAGTTAGTATAAAGGATGGAAGCCAGTGACTAGTGGAGTTCTGCAGGGGTCAGTGTTGGGACCACGTTGTACATTAACAATCTGGAGGAAGCAACTGAGGCCATTGTTTTGTTTGCAGATGGCAGAAAGACAGGTGGAGGGACAGGTAGTGGAAACATGGAAGCTACAAAACAATGTCACCAGGTTAGGAGAGTGGGCAAAGAAGTGGCAGATGGAACACAATCTGAGAAAGTGTGAGGTTATGCACATTGGTAGGAGGAATAGAGGCATGGGCTATTTTCTAGGAGGAGAAAGGCTTCAGAAATCTGAAGCGCAAAGAAACTTGAGAGTCCTAGTTCGGGATTCTCTTAAGGTTAATGTGCAGGCAGTTAGGAAGGCAAATGTAATTCATTTCACATTCATTTCAAGACAGCTAGAGTACAAGAGCAGAGATGTGCTGCTGAGGCTGTGTAAGGGTCTGCATTTGGAATATTGTGAGGAGTTCTGAACCCCATATCTAAGGAAGGATGTACTGGCCTTGGAGGGGTTCGGGAAGAAGATTTACAGGAATGATCCCGGGATGAAGAGCTTGTCATATGAGGAGTGGTCGAGGACTCTGGGTCTGTACTCAATGGGGTTTCAAAGGATATGGGGGGTATCTGATTGAAACTTATAGAATGCTGAGAGTCCTGGACAGAGTGGACATGGAGAAGATGTTTCCACCAGTAGGAGAGACTAGGACCTGAGGGCACAGCCTCAGAGTGAAGGGGCGATCCTTTAGAACTGAGATGGGGAGGAATTTCTTCAGCCGGGGGGTGGGGAATCTGTGGAATCATTGCTGCAGAGGGCTGTGGAGGCCAAGGCATTGTGTGTATTTAAGACCGAGATTGATGTTATTGTTTAGGAAGGGGATGAACGGTTATGGGGAGAATGTAGGAGAAGGAGGTCGAGAAATATATCAGCCATGACTTGATGGGTCGAATGGCCTAATTCTGTTCCATATCTAATGATTGTATGGATTCACTTATGACAAGGAGCCTGTATAAGGACCTGCAGATTTTTAAAAAAATACTCTCACAGGATGTGAGCATTTATTACTCTCCCCTCATTGCCCAATGGACAGTAAGGAGTAAACCCCGTTGCTGTGGGTCTGGAGTCACATGTAGGCCAGACCAGGAAAGGATGGCAGATTTCCTTGCCTAAAGGACGTGAGTAAAGATGGATTTTTACAACCAATGGTCGTCATTAGATTGGCTTTTAAATCCAGGTTTGTTTTTATTGAATTCAAATTGCACCATCTGCCACGATGGGATTAGAACCCCCAAGGGAGTAGCGGGGTCAGGGGGGCACGGAGTTTAGTTTACATTGGAATGACATTAGCACGATCCCACCCAATCCCCAGTAGATGGCTGAACACATCCACTGGGTCAGGATCCCAGGGTCACTTGTACCTTTAGGGTCACTGTGAAGAGATTGCCACCCAGCTCATGCCCATACTGACCCTCCTCCAGTAGCTGGCATTACTCTCACAGAACACGAGTCAAACTGGACCGAAAATATTCACACTGATACTCTCTCTACAGGGGCTGCCAGACGTGTTCAGTCCTTCCAGTACTTTCCTTTCAATTTTCAGATTTCCAGCATCGCAGTGTTCTACTTGTATTTGAGTACATTTATATATAACCATTCTCAAATCCCAAAATGTCTCATCGACACAGCTGTCCACTGTAGTACCTATTGTCATTGTTATTTTTGTGCACAGCAACATCCCCCAAATGAAAACCTGATAATGACCCGATAATGTGCCCAGAAATGAATCTGTAGGAGGGAGATGTATTGGCTGGGATCCCTTGCTCTTCCAATAAATAATGATAGAGTAGGTAGTGCTTTAGTTTCATAAATTCTCTGTAACATCTGTCTGACAGTGCGGCACTCCCTCAGTACTGACCCTCTGACAGTGCGGCACTCCCTCAGTACTGACCCTCTGACAGTGCAGCACTCCCTCAGTCCTGACCCTCTGACAGTGCAGCACTCCCTCAGTACTGACCATCTGACAGTGCAGCACTCCCTCAGTACTGACCCTCTGACAGTGCAGCACTCCCTCAGTACTGACCGTCTGACAGTGCAGCACTCCCTCAGTACTGACCCTCTGACAGTGCAGCACTCCCTCAGTACTGACCCTCTGACAGTGCAGCACTCCCTCAGTCCTGACCGTCTGACAGTGCGGCACTCCCTTAGTACTGACCCTCTGACAGTGCAGCACTCCCTCAGTACTGACCCTCTGACAGTGCAGTACTCCCTCAGTACTGACCCTCTGACAGTGCAGCACTCCCTCAGTACTGACCCTCTGACAGTGCAGCACTCCCTCAGTACTGACCCTCTGACAGTGCAGCACTCCCTCAGTACTGACCCTCTGACAGTGCAGCACTCCCTCAGTACTGACCCTCTGACAGTGCAGCACTCCCTCAGTACTGACCCTCTGACAGTGCAGCACTCCCTCAGTACTGAGCCTCCAACAGTGCGGCACTCCCTCAGTACTGACCCTCTGACAGTGCGGCACTCCCTCAGTACTGACCCTCGGACAGTGCATCACTCCCTCAGTACTGACCCTCTGACAGTGCATCACTCCCTCAGTACTGACCCTCTGACAGTGCAGCATTCCCTCAGTACTGACCCTCTGACAGTGCAGCACTCCCTCAGTACTGACCCTCTGACAGTGCAGCATTCCCTCAGTACTGACCCTCTGACAGTGCAGCACTCCCTCAGTACTGACCCTCCAACAGTGCAGCACTCTCTCAGTACTGACCCTCTGACAGAGGGACGAGGGGAGTGCGGAGGGACGAGGGGAGTGCTGAGTGACGAGGGGTGTGCGGAGGGACGAGAGGTGTGCGGAGGGACGAGGGGAGAGCAGAGGGACGAGGGGAGTCCTAAGGGACGAGGGGTGTGCGGAGGGACGAGGGATGTGCGGAGGGACGAGGGGAGTGCTAAGGGAAGAGGGGTGTGCGGAGGGACGAGGGGTGCGCGGAGGGACGAGGGGTGTGCGGAGGGACGAGGGGTGTGTGGAGGGACGAGGGGTGTGTGGAGGGACGAGGGGTGTGCGGAGGGACGAGGGGTGTGTGGAGGGACGAGGGGTGTGCGGAGGGACAAGGGGAGTGCAGAGGGGAGGGGTGTGCGGAGGGACGAGGGGAATGCTGAGTGACGAGGGGAGTGCTGAGGGACGAGGGGTGTGCGGAGGGACGAGGGGAGTGCTGAGGGACGAGGGGAGTTCGGGGAGGGGAATGCAGAGGGGGGAGTGCGGAGGGACGAGGGCAGTGCCGAGGGATGAGGGGAGTTCTGAGGGAAGGGGAGTTCTGAGGGGAGGGGAGTGTGGAGGGACGAGGGCAGTGCCGAGGGATGAGGGGAGTGCTGAGGGACGTGTGGTGTGCGGAGGGACGAGGGGAGTGCTGAGGGACGAGGGGAGTCCTAAGGGACGAGGGGTGTGCGGAGGGACGAGGGGAGTGCTAAGGGAAGAGGGGTGTGCGGAGGGACGAGGGGTGCGCGGAGGGACGAGGGGTGTGCGGAGGGACGAGGGGTGTGTGGAGGGACGAGGGGTGTGTGGAGGGACGAGGGGTGTGCGGAGGGACGAGGGGTGTGTGGAGGGACGAGGGGTGTGCGGAGGGACAAGGGGAGTGCAGAGGGGAGGGGTGTGCGGAGGGACGAGGGGAATGCTGAGTGACGAGGGGAGTGCTGAGGGACGAGGGGTGTGCGGAGGGACGAGGGGAGTGCTGAGGGACGAGGGGAGTTCGGGGAGGGGAATGCAGAGGGGGGAGTGCGGAGGGATGAGGGCAGTGCCGAGGGATGAGGGGAGTTCTGAGGGAAGGGGAGTTCTGAGGGGAGGGGAGTGTGGAGGGACGAGGGCAGTGCCGAGGGATGAGGGGAGTGCTGAGGGACGTGTGGTGTGCGGAGGGACGAGGGGAGTGCTGAGGGACGAGTGAAGTGCCGAGGGACGAGTGGAGTGCTGGGCGGAGGGGAGTGCGGAGGGGAGGGGAGTGCAGAGGGACGAGGGGAGTGCGGAGGAACAAGGGGAGTGCTGAGGGACGAGGGTAGTGCTGAGGGATGAGGTGAGTGCTGAGGGATGAGGGGAGTGCTGAGGTGAGGGAAGTGCGGAGGGATGAGGGCAGTGCTGAGGGACGAGGGGAGTGTTGAGGGACGAGGGCAGTGCTGAGGGACGAGGGGAGTGCTGTGGGACGAGGGGAGTGCTGAGGGGAGAGGGGAGTCCTGAAGGACGAGGGGAGTGCTGAGGGGAGAGGGGAGTCCTGAAGGACGAGGGGAGTGCTGAGGGACGAGGGCAGTGCTGAGGGACGAGGGGAGTGCTGAGGGACGAGGGGAGTGCGGAGGGACGAGGGGAGTGCGGAGGGACGAGGGGTGTGCTGGGGGATGAGGGGAGTGCAGAGGGATGAGGGGAGTGCGGAGAGACAAGGGATGTGCCGAGGGATGATGGGAGTGCTGAGGGTAGGGAAATGCGGAGGGGAGGTGAGTGAGGAGGGATGAGGGGAGTGCTGAGGGATGAGGGGAGTGCGGAGGGACAAGGCGAGTGCGGAGGGACCAGGGTAGTGCTGAGGGGTAGGGAGTGCTGAGGGACAACGGGTGTGCTGAGGGTAGGGGAGTGCGGAGGGGAGGGGAGTGAGGAGGGACGAGGGGAGTGCGGTGGGATGAGGGGAGTGCGGAGGGACGAGGGGAGTGCTGAGGGACAAGGGGAGTGCTGAGGGGAGAGGGGAGTGCTGTGGGGACGGGTGTGCTGAGAGACGAGGGGAGTGCTGAGGCAAGGGGAGTGCTGAGGGGACGAGGGGAGAGCTGAGGCGAGGAGAACGTGCAGGGATGAGGGCAGTGCTGAGGGGAGGGGAGTGCTGAGGGACGAGGGGAATGCTGAGGGGAGGGGAGTGCTGAGAGACGAGGGAAGAGCTGAGGCGAGGGGAATGTGCAGGGATGAGGGCTGTGCTGACGGGAGGGGAGTGCTAGGGACGAGGGGAAAGCTGAGGGGAGGGGAGTGCTGAGGGACGAGGTGAGTGCTGAGGGACGAGGAGAGTGCTGAGGGGAGGAGAGTGCTGAGGGACGAGGGGAATGCTGAGGGACGAGGGGAGTGCTGAGGGACGAGGGGAATGCGGAGGGTCGAGGGGAATGTGCAGGGATGAGGGCAGTGCTGAGGGGAGGGGAGTGCAGAGGGGAGGGCAGTGCTGAGGGGACGGGATTGCGGAGGGGAGGGGAGTGCGGAGGGGCGGTGAGTGCAAAGCGAGTGGAGGGGAAAGCGGAGCGGAGGGGAGTGCTGAGGAGAGGGGTGTGCTGAGGGGAGGGGAGTGCTGAGGGGAGGGGTGTGCTGAGGGGAGGGGAATGCTGAGGGGAGGGGTGTGCTGAGGGGAGGGGAGTGCTGAGGAGAGGGGTGTGCTGAGGGGAGGGGAGTGCGGAGGGGAATGCGGAGGGGAGGGGAGTGCTGAGGAGAGGGGTGTGCTGAGGGGAGGGGAGTGCGGAGGGGAGTGGAGGGGAATGCGGAGGGGAGGGGAGTGCTGAGGAGAGGGGTGTGCTGAGGGGAGGGGTGTGCTGAGGGGAGGGTAGTGCTGAGGAGAGGGGTGTGCTGAGGAGAGGGGAATGCTGAGGGGAGGGGTGTGCTGAGGGGAGGGGAGTGCTGAGGGGAGGGGAGTGCGGAGGGGAGTGGAGGGGAATGCGGAGGGGAGGGGAGTGCTGAAGGGCGGGGAGTGCTGAGGGGAGGGGGGTGCGGAGGGGAGGGGTGTGCAGATGGGAGGGGAGTGCTGAGGGGGGGGTGTGCAAAGGGGAGGGGAGTGCTGAGGGGAGTCCGGAGGGGAGGAGCGTATGGAGGGGCAGCGAGTGCGGAGAGGAGGGGAGGGGAGTGCTGAAGGGAGAGGATTGCTGAGGGGGGGAGTGCTGAAGGGAGGGGAGTGTGGAGGGGAAGGGAGTGCTGAGGGGAGGGATGTGCTGAGGGACGAGGGGAGTGCTGAGGGACGAGGGGAATGCTGAGGGGAGGGGAGTGCGGAGGGACGAGGGGAGTGCGGAGGGAGGAGGGGAGTGCTGAGGGGAGGGCAGTTTGGAGGGACGAGGGGAGTGCTGAGGGACGAGGGGAGTGCTAAGGGGTGAGGGGAATGTGCAAGGATGAGGGCAGTGCTGAGGGGAAGGGAGTGCAGAGGCAATGGGAGTGCAGAGGGGATAGGTGTGCTGAGGGGAGGGGAGTGCTGAAGGGAGGGGAAAGGGGAGCGGGTGCTGAGGGGAGGGGACTACTGAGGGAAGGGGAGTGCTGAGGGGAGGTGAGTGCAGAGGGAAGGCAGTGCTGAGGGGAGGGGAGTGCTGGGGGGAGTCGAATGCTGAGGGACAAGGGGAGTGCGGAGGTGAGGGGAGTGCTGTGGGGAGGGGAGTGCTGAGGGGAGGGGAGTCTGGAATGGAGGGGGATGCTGAGGTGGGAGGAGTGCTGAGGGGAGGGGAGTGCTGAGGGGAGGGGAGTCTGGAGTGGAGGGGAGTGCTGAGGCGGAAGGAGTGCTGAGGGGAGGAGAGTGCTAAGGCGAGGCGAGTGCGGAAGGGAGGGGTGTGCTGAGGGGTGAGGGGGTGCTGAGGGGAGGGGTATGCAGAGGGGGGGAGTGCGGAGGGACGAGGAGAGTGCTGAGGGACGAGGGGAGTGCTGAGGTGAGGGAAGTGCGGAGGGACGAGGGCAGTGCTGAGGGACGAGGGGAGTGCTGAGGGATGAGGGGAGTGCTGAGGGATGAGGGGAGTGCCGAGGGACGAGGGGAGTGCAGTGGGACGAGGGGAGTCCTGAGGGACGAAGGGAGTGCGGAGAGACGAGGGATGTGCCGAGGGATGAGGGGAATGCTGAGGGTAGGGAATTGCGGAGGGGAGGGAAGTGAGGAGGGACGAATGGAATGCTGAGGGATGAGGGGAGTGCGGAGGGACAAGGCGAGTGCAGAGGGACCAGGGTAGTGCTGAGGGGTAGGGAGTGCTGAGGGACAAGGGGTGTGCTGAGGGTAGGGGAGTGCGAAGGGGAGGGGAGTGAGGAGGGACGAGGGGAATGCTGAGGGACGAGGGGAGTGCGGAGGGGCGAGGGGAGTGCGGAGGGACGAGGGGTGTGCTGGGGGACGAGGGGAATGCTGAGGGACGAGGGGAGTGCTGTGGGGACGGGTGTGCTGAGGGACGAGGGGAGTGCTGAGGCAAGGCGAGAATGTGCAGGGATGAGGTCAGTGCTGAGGGGAGGGGTGTGCTGAGGGACGAGGGGAATGCTGAAGGGAGGGGAGTGCTGTGGGACGAGGGGAGAGCTGAGGCGAATGTGCAAGGATGAGGGCAGTGCTGAGGGGAGGGGAGTGCAGAGGCAAAGGGAGTGCATAGGGAAGGGGTGTGCTGAGGGGAGGGGAGTGCTGAAGGGAGGAGTGCTGAGGGGAGGAGAGTGCTGAGGCGAGGCGAGTGCGGAGGGGAGGGATGTGCTGAGTGGTGAGGGGGGTGCTGAGGGGAGGGTTGTGCGGAGGGGGATAGTGTGGAGGGACGAGGAGAGTGCTGAGGGACGAGGGGAGTGCTGAGGTGAGGGAAGTGCGGAGGGACGAGGGCAGTGCTGAGGGACGAGGGGTGTGCTGAGGGACGAGGGATAGTGTGGAGGGACGAGGAGAGTGCTGAGGGACGAGGGGAGTGCTGAGGTGAGGGAAGTGCGGAGGGACGAGGGGAGTGCCGAGGGACGAGGGGAGTGCTGTGGGGAGAGGGGAGTCCTGAGGGACGAGGGGAAAGCTGAGGGGAGGGGAGTGCTGAGGAACGAGGTGAGTGCTGAGGGACGAGGGGAGTGCTTAGGCGAGGGGAATGTGCAGGGATGAGGGCAGTGCTGAGGGGAGGGAGTGCAGAGGGGAGGTGAGTGCTGAGGGATGAGGGGAGTGCTGAGGGGAGGGGAGTGCGGAGGGACGAGGGGAGTGCTGAGGGATAAGGGGAGTGCTAAGGGGGGAGGGGAATGTGCAAGGATGAGGGCAGTGTTGAGGGGAAGGGAGAGCAGAGGCAAAGGGAGTGCATAGGGGAGGGGAGTGCTGAGGCGGGAGGAGTGCTGAGGGGAGGAGAGTGCTGAGGGACGAGGGGAGTGCTGAGGTGAGGGAAGTGCCGAGGGACGAGGGCAGTGCTGAGGGAAGAGGGGAGTGCTGAGGGACGAGGGGAGTGCTGAGGGACGAGGGGAGTGCCGAGGGACGAGGGGAGTGCCGAGGGACGAGGGGAGTGCTGTGGGGAGAGGGGAGTCCTGAGGGACGAGGGGAGTGCTGTGGGACGAGGGGAGTGCTGAGGGACGAGGGCAGTGCTGAGGGACGAGGGGAGTGCTGTGGGACGAGGGGAATGCCGAGGGACGAGGGGAGTGCTGTGGGGAGAGGGGAGTCCTGAGGGACGAGGGGAATGCTGAGGGACGATGGCAGTGCTGAGGGACGAGGGGAGTGCGGAGGGATGAGGGAAGTGCAGAGGGACGAGGGGTGTGCTGGGGGACGAGGGGAGTGCAGAGGGATGAGGGAGTGCAGAGAGACGAGAGATGTGCCGAGGGATGAGGGGAATGCTGAGGGTAGGGAATTGCGGGAGGGGAGGGGAGTGAGGAGGGACGAGGGGAGTGCTGAGGGATGAGGGGAGTGCGGAGGGACAAGGCGAGTGCAGAGGGACCAGGGTAGTGCTGAGGGGTAGGGAGTGCTGAGGGACAAGGGGTGTGCTGAGGGTAGGGGAGTGCGGAGGGGAGGGGAGTGAGGAGGGACGAGGGGAGTGCTGACGGATGAGGGGAGTGCTGAGGGGAGAGGGAAGTGCTGAGGGACGAGAGAAGTGCTGTGGTGACGGGTGTGCTGAGGCTCGAGGGGAGTGCTGAGGCAAGGGAAGTGCTGAGGGGACGAGGGGAGAGCTGAGGCGAGGAGAATGTGCAGGGATGAGGGGAGTGTGGAGGCGAGGGGAGTGCTGAGGGACGAGAGCAGTGCTGAGGCGAGGGGAGTGCTGAGGGACGAGGGGAAAGCTGAGGGGAGGGGAGTGCAGAAGGGCAGTGAGTGCGGATGCGAGTGGAGGAGAATGCAGTGGGGAGGGGAGTGCTGAGGAGAGGGGTGTGCTGAGGGGAGGGAAGTGCTGAGGGGTGGTGAGTGCAGAGGGAAGGGACTGCTGAGGGGAGGGGAGTGCTGAGGGGAGGCGAATGCTGAGGGACAAGGGGAGTGCGTAGGTGAGGGGAGTGCTGAGTGGAGGGGAGTCTGGAATGGAGGGGAGTGCTGAGGTGGAAGGAGTGCTGAGGGGAGGCGTGTGCTGAGGGGAGGGGAGTCTGGAGTGGAGGGGAGTGCTGAGGCGGGAGGAGTGCTGAGGGGAAGGGAGTGCTGAGGGGAGGCGAGTGCAGAGGGGAGGGGTCTGCTGAGGGGTGAGGGGGGTGCTGAGGGGAGGGGTGTGCGGAGTGGAGGGGTGTGCTAAGGGGTGAGGGGAGTGTAGAGGAGAGGGGTGTGCTGAGGGGAGGGGTGTGCTGAGGGGAGGCGAGTGCGGAGGTGAGGGGTGTGCTGAGGGGAGGGGAATGCTGAGGGGAGGTGAGTGCAGAGGGGAGGGGTCTTCTGAGGGGTGAGGGGTGTGCTGAGGGGAGGGGTGTGCGGAGTGGAGGGGTGTGCTGAGGGGTGAGGGGAGTGTGGAGGGGAGGGGTGTGCTGAGAGGAGAGCTGTGCTGAGGGGAGGGGAGTCTGGAATGGAGGGGAGTGCTGAGGTGGGAGGAGTGCTGAGGGGAGGGGTGTGCTGAGGGGAGGGGAGTCTGGAGTGGAGGGGAGTGCTGAGGCGGGAGGAGTGCTGAGGGGAGGGGAGTGCTGAGGGGAGGGGAGTCTGGAGTGGAGGGGAGTGCTGAGGGGAGGGGAGTGCTGAGGGGAGGCGAGTGCAGAGGGGAGGGGTCTGCTGAGGGGTGAGGGGGGTGCTGAGGGGAGGGGTGTGCGGAGTAGAGGGGTGTGCTGAGGGGTGAGGGGAGTGTGAAGGGGAGGGGTGTGCTGAGGGGAGGGGTGTGCTGAGGGGAGGCGAGTGCGGAGGTGAGGGGTGTGCTGAGGGGAGGGGAGTGTTGAGGGGAGGCGAGTGCAGAGGGGAGGGGTCTGCTGAGGGGTGAGGGGGGTGCTCAGGGGAGGGGAGTGCTGAGGGGAGGCGAGTGCGAGAGGTGAGGGGTGTGCTGAGGGGAGGGGCGGTGAGTGCGGAGGGGAGGGGTGTGCTGAGGGGAGGGGAGTATGGAGGGGAGGGGTGTGCTGAGGGGCGAGGGGGATGCTGAGGGGAGGGGAGTGCTGAGGGGAGGGGAGTGCGGAGGGGAGGGGTATGCTGAGGGGCGAGGGGGATGCTGAGGGGAGGGGAGTGCTGAGGGGAGGGGAGTGCGGAGGGGAGGGGTGTGCTGAGGGACCGGGGAGTGCGGAGGGGAGGGGAGTGAGGAGGGGAGGGGAGTGCGGAGGGGAGGGGTGTGCTGAGGGACCAGGGGAATGCGGAGGGGAGGGGAGTGCGGAGGGGAGGGGTGTGCTGAGGGACCAGGGGAGTGCGGAGGGGAGGGGAGTGCGGAGGGGAGGGGAGTGCGGAGGGGAGGGGTGTGCTGAGGGACCAGTGGAGTGCGGAGGGGAGGGGTGTGCTGAGGGACCAGGGGAGTGCGGAGGGGAGGGGTGTGCTGAGGGGTGAGGGGAGTGCGGAGGGGAGTGGATTGCTGAGGGGAGGGGAGTGCTGAGGGGAGGGGGGAGTGCGGAGGGGAGGGGAGTCTGGAATGGAGGGGGGTGCTGAGGTGGGAGGCGTGCTGAGGGGAGGGGAGTGCTGAGTGGTGAGGGGAGTGCTGAGGGGAGGGGACTGCTGAGGCGGGAGGAGTGCTGAGGCGAGGAAAAGTGCGGAGGGGAGGGGTTTGCTGAGGGGAGGGGTGTGCGGAGGGGGTGAGTATGGAGGGACGTGGAGAGTGCTGAGGGAAGAAGGGAGTGCTGAGGGACGAGGGCAGTGCTGAGGGACGAGGGGAGTGCCGAGGGACGAGGGGAGTGCTGTTGGGAGAGGGGAGTCCTGAGGGACGAGGGGAGTGCAGAGAGACGAGGGATGTGCCGAGGGATGAGGGGAATGCTGAGGGTAGGGAATTGCGGAGGGGAGGGGAGTGAGGAGGGATGAGCAGAGTGCTGAGGGATGAGGGGAATGCGGAGGGACAAGGCGAGTGCAGAGGGACCAGGGTAGTGCTGAGGGTAGGGGAGTGCGGAGGGGAGGGGAGTGAGGAGGGACGAGGGGAGTGCGGAGGGACGAGGGGAGTGCGGAGGGACGAGGGGAGTGCGGAGGGACGAGGGGAGTGCAGAGGGACGAGGGGTGTGCGGAGGGACGAGGGGAGTGCTGAGGGGAGGGGAGTGCGGAGGGACGAGGGGAGTGCTGAGGGGAGGGGAGTGCTGAGGGACGAGGGGAATGCTGAGGCGAGGGGAGTGCTGTGGGACGAGGGGAGTGCCGAGGGACGAGGGGAGTGCTTTGGGGAGAGGGGAGTCCTGAGGGACGAGGGGAGTGCAGAGAGACGAGGGATGTGCCGACGGATGAGGGGAATGCTGAGGGTAGGGAATTGCGGAGGGGAGCGGAGTGAGGAGGGATGAGGGGAGTGCTGAGGGATGAGGGGAGTGCAGAGGGACAAGGCGAGTGCAGAGGGACCAGGGTAGTGCTGAGGGGTAGGGAGTGCAGAGGGACGAGGGGTGTGCTGAGGGTAGGGGAGTGCGGAGGGGAGGGGAGTGAGGAGGGACGAGGGGAATGCTGAGGGACGAGGGGAGTGCGGAGGGACGAGGGGAGTTCTGTGGGGACGGGTGTTCTGAGTGACGAGGGGAGTGCTGAGGCAAGGGGAGAATGTGCAGGGATGAGGGCAGTGCTGAGGGGAGGGGAGTGCTGAGGGACGAGGGGAATGCTGAGGGGAGGGGAGTGCTGAGGGAAGAGGGAAGAGCTGAGGCGAATGTGCAAGGATGAGGGCAGTGCTGAGGGGAGGGGAGTGCAGAGGCAAAGGGAGTGCATAGGGGAGGGGTGTGCTGAGGGGAGGGGAGTGCTGAAGGGAGGAGTGCTGAGGGGAGGAGAGTGCTGAGGCGAGGCGAGTGCGGAGGGGCGGGGTGTGCTGAGTGGTGAGGGCGGTGCTGAGGGGAGGGGTGTGCGGAGGGGGGTAGTGTGGAGGGACGTGGAGAGTGCTGAGGGACGAGGGGAGTGCTGAGGTGAGGCAAGTGCGGAGGGACGAGGGCAGTGCTGAGGGACGAGGGGTGTGCTGAGGGACGAGGGCAGTGTTGAGGGACGAGGGGAGTGCTGTGGGATGAGGGGAGTGCCGAGGGACGAGGGGAATGCTGTGGGGAGAGGGGAGTCCTGAGGGACGAGGGGAAAGCTGAGGGGAGGGGAGTGCTGAGGAACGAAGTGAGTGCTGAGGGACGAGGGGAGTGCTGAGGGGTGGGGAGTGCTGAGGGACGAGGGGAATGCTGAAGCGGGGGGAATGTGCAGGAATGAGGGCAGTGCTAAGGGGCGAGGGGAGTGCAGAGGGGAGGTGAGTGCTGAGGGATGAGGGGAGTGCTGAGGGGAGGGGAGTGCGGAGGGACGAGGGGAGTGCTGAGGGATAAGGGGAGTGCTAAGGGGGGAGGGGAATGTGCAAGGATGAGGGCAGTGCTGAGGGGAAGGGAGTGCAGAGGCAAAGGGAGTGCATAGGGGATGGGAGTGCTGAGGCGGGAGGAGTGCTGAGGGGAGGAGAGTGCTGAGGGACGAGGGGAGTGCTGAGGTGAGGGAAGTGCGGAGGGACGAGGGCAGTGCTGAGAGACGAGGGGAGTGCTGAGGGACGAGGGCAGTGCTGAGGGACGAGGGGAGTGCTGTGGGACGAGGGGAGTGCGGAGGGACGAGGGCAGCGCTGAGGGACGAGGGGAGTGCGGAGGGACGAGGGGAGTGCGGAAGGACGAGGGATGTGCCGAGGGATGAGGGGAGTGCTGAGGGTAGGGAATTGCGGAGGGGAGGGGAGTGAGGAGGGACGAGGGGAAAGCTGAGGGGAGGGGAGTGCTGAGGAACGAGGTGAGTGCTGAGGGACGAGGGGAGTGCTGAGGGGAGGGGAGTGCTGAGGGACGATGGGAGTGCGGAGGTGAGAGGAGTGCTGAGGGGAGGGGAGTCTGGAATGGAGGGGAGTGCTGAGGTGGGAGGGGTGTGCTGAGGGGAGGCGAGTGCGGAGGTGAGGGGTGTGCTGAGGGGAGGGGAGGTGAGTGCGGAGGGGAGGGGTGTGCTGAGGGGAGGGGAGTATGGAGGGATGGGGAGTGCTGAGGGATGAGGGGAGTGCTGAGGGGAGGTCAGTGCCGAGGGGAGGGGTGTGCTGAGGGGTGAGGGGAGTGCGGAGGGGAGGGGTGTGCTGAGGGGCGAGGGGGATGCTGAGGGGAGTGTGGAGGGGAGGGGTGTGCTGAGGGACCGGGGAGTGTGGAGGGGAGGGGAGGGGAGTGCGGAGGGGAGGGGAGTGCGGAGGTGAGGGGCGAGGGGGATGCTGAGGGGAGGGGAGTGCTGAGGGGAGGGGAGTGCGGAGGGGAGGGGTGTGCTGAGGGACCGGGGAGTGCGGAGGGGAGGGGTTTGCTGAGGGGCGAGGGGGATGCTGAGGGGAGGGGAGTGCTGAGGGGAGGGGAGTGCGGAGGGGAGGGGTGTGCTGAGGGACCGGGAAGTGCGGAGGGGAGGGGAGTGTGGAGGGGAGGAGTGTGCTGAGGGACCGGGAAGTGCGGAGGGGAGGGGAGTGTGGAGGGGAGGAGTGTGCTGAGGGACCAGGGGAGTGCGGAGGGGAGGGGTGTGCTGAGGGACCAGGGGAGTGCGGAGGGGCGAGGGGAGTGCAGAGGGGAGGGGAGTGCTGAGGGGCGTGGGGAGTGCGGAGGGGAGGGGAGTGTGGAGGGGAGGGGAGTGCTGAGGGGCGAGGGGAGTGCGGAGGGGAGGGGAGTGTGGAGGGGAGGGGAGTGCTGAGGGGCGTGGGGAGTGCGGAGGGGAGGGGAGTGTGGAGGGGAGGGGAGTGCTGAGGGGCGTGGGGAGTGCGGAGGGGAGGGGTGTGCTGAGGGGTGAGGGGAGTGCGGAGGGGAGGGGAGTGCTGAGGGGAGGGGAGTGCTGAGGGGCGAGGGGAGTGCGGAGGGGAGGGGTTTGCTGAGGGGCGAGGGGGATGCTGAGGGGAGGGGAGTGCTGAGGGGAGGGGAGTGCGGAGGGGAGGGGTGTGCTGAGGGACCGGGAAGTGCGGAGGGGAGGGGAGTGTGGAGGGGAGGGGTGTGCTGAGGGACCGGGGAGTGCGGAGGGGAGGGGTTTGCTGAGGGGCGAGGGGGATGCTGAGGGGAGGGGAGTGCTGAGGGGAGGGGAGTGCGGAGGGGAGGGGTGTGCTGAGGGACCGGGAAGTGCGGAGGGGAGGGGAGTGTGGAGGGGAGGAGTGTGCTGAGGGACCGGGAAGTGCGGAGGGGAGGGGAGTGTGGAGGGGAGGAGTGTGCTGAGGGACCAGGGGAGTGCGGAGGGGAGGGGTGTGCTGAGGGACCAGGGGAGTGCGGAGGGGCGAGGGGAGTGCAGAGGGGAGGGGAGTGCTGAGGGGCGTGGGGAGTGCGGAGGGGAGGGGAGTGTGGAGGGGAGGGGAGTGCTGAGGGGCGAGGGGAGTGCGGAGGGGAGGGGAGTGTGGAGGGGAGGGGAGTGCTGAGGGGCGTGGGGAGTGCGGAGGGGAGGGGTGTGCTGAGGGACCAGGGGAGTGCGGAGGGGAGGGCTGTGCTGAGGGACCAGGGGAGTGCGGAGGGGAGGGGAGTGCGGAGGGGCGAGGGGAGTGCGGAGGGGAGGGGTGTGCAGAGGGGTGAGGGGAGTGCGGAGGGGAGGGGAGTGCTGAGGGGAGGGGAGTGCTGAGGGGCGAGGGGAGTGCGGAGGGGAGGGGAGTGCGGAGGGGAGGGGAGTGCGGAGGGGAGGGGTGTGCTGAGGGGCGAGGGGAGTGCGGAGGGGAGGGGAGTGTGCAGGTAAGTGGGGAGGTAACGGGATGGGTGAATGTCTCAGTGAGGGAGTTGGCAAGGGGAGTGGTGAGGGAGTGCTGTGGGAAGCAGGGAACGGGATAGTGAGGGGATGGAGAGGGAGACATCTCAGTCTCAGGCTGCAGTGTTCCAGTGAAGCTCAGCACAAGCTGGAAGAACAGCACCTCATTTTCCACCGTGGGGACCCTGCAGCCTCCTGGACTCAATAGCTTCAGGGCTTGATCTCTCCCATCTCCCTACCCCAAGCCCCACAGATCAGGCCTTTTTATCAAGTACTCGGCCATTACACATTATCTATTGTTAGCCACTAACAACTATTCACTCTCCCAACTACATAGTTATCCACTCCATTGTCTGTCCAGCTGTTCTTCTCTCTCTTTGGGCTCTATTCTTAACTATCATTCACTCCTTACCCCCTCCGACCGCCCTCGCTTTTGGATATAAATTGACATTTTCCTACTTAACTCTGATTTCTCTCCACAGGTGCTGCCAGACCTGCTGAGTTTTTCTTGCTGATATATAGCACCTGTGGGTCTTTTAGTTTTTACAGGAATGACCCCAGGAATGGAGGGCGTGTCATATGGGGAGCAGTTGAGGACTCTGGCTCTGTACGTAGCTGGGAGAGTGAATAGCTGTTCATGGCTAGCAAGGTTGATGGGGAGAATCTGATTGAAACTTATAGAATACTGAGAGGTCTGGATAGAGGGGGGGCTTAGGGTGTAGGTTTGCTCACTGAGCTGTAGGTTTGATATCCAGACGTTTCATTACCTGGCTAGATAACATCATCAGTGGCGACCTCCAAGTGAAGCGAAGCTGCTGTCTCCTGCTTTCTATTTATATCTTTCTCCTGGATGGGGTTCCTGGGGTTTGTGTTGATGTCATTTCCTGTTCGTTTTCTGAGGGGTTGATAGATGGCATCGAGATCTATGTGTTTGTTTATGGCATTGTGGTTGGAGTGCCTGGATAGAGTTGACGTGGAGATGATGTTTCCGCGGTCAGAGGGACTAGGACTCAAGGGCACAGCCTCAGAGTGAAGGGAAGACCCTTTGGAACCGAGATGAGGAGGAATTTCTTCAGCCGGAGGGTGGGGAATCTGTGCAAGTCATCACTGCAAAAAAAGCTGTAGAGACCAAGTCATTGACATTAGATAAGATGTTGATTGGTCAGAGGGTCAAGGGGGAAGGCAGGAGAGTGGGGTTGATCGAATGGCAGAGCAGATGGCCTAATTCTGTTCCTCTACCTTATCTATGTACAGCCTTTCTACCCAAATCTCAAGGGTTTTTTTTCCCGAACCAGTTTCTGTCAACCCAGAGCAGTTTAAGGACTTATCAAGGTATAGGATTAAAGTTAGGGCTCAGTCATTTGCATTCCCAACTCTGCTCCAGAAGGTCAGGGGCTCAAGGAGCCCTCCAGGCTGACTCAGGGAGTGCAATGGTGTTGTAGGTGCCACTGTCCCAGTCAGACACGACGCCAAGGGTCCTGGCTGAGCGCTCAGAGGGATGTCACTGATCCCACATGGGAACTGGCTTCACAGCACGACCGCAGTGATAGCAATCACATGTACATCAATAACTGGGAAGGGTTTGGAGACACAAGCAAGTGTTGCAGAGAGAAACGTAGGATGCACAGAGCTGGGAAATACATCAGAGGCTTCAGTCAGGATAGCTCCACAGTGTGACTTTGAAGAGCCTTTTTTAAGTGTCAGTGAAGTTTATTGACAAATAATCGAAAAAGGGTCAATGGGAGAATGTAGGGAATGGAGGCACCATGTTCAGTCGATTCCCTTGAAAGGCACTATATCAATATACTTTGTCGTTGTCTCTACAACTCTGTTAACAGGCTGTCAATGAAAGCATCTGTAGGAGGAGGAGTCATTCAGAAACTAACAATATGGAGTAGAGGGAGCTTTACTCTATAATCTAACCCCATGCTGTCCCTGTCCTGGGAGTGTTTGATGGGGCCAGTGTATAGAACATAGAACATAGAACATAGAACATAGAACAATACAGCACAGAACAGGCCCTTCGGCCCACGATATTGTGCCAAACATTTGTCCTAGCTTAAGCACCTATCTATGTACCTATCCAATTGCTGCTTAGAGGTCGCCAATGATTCTGACTCTGTCACTCCCACATTCCATGCCCCCACCACTCTCTGGGTAAAGAACCCACCCCTGACATCCCCCCTATACCTTCCACCCTTCACCTTAAATTTATGTCCCCTTGTAACACTCTGTTGTACCCGGGGAAAAAGTTTCTGACTGTCTACTCTATCTATTCCCCTGATCATCTTATACACCTCTATCAAGTCACCCCTCATCCTTCGCCATTCCAATGAGAAAAGGCCTAGCACTCTCAACCTATCCTCGTACGACCTATTCTCCATTCCAGGCAACATCCTGGTAAATCTTCTCTGCACCCTCTCCAAAGCTTCCACATCTTTCCTAAAGTGAGGCGACCAGAACTGCACACAGTACTCCAAATGTGGCCTAACCAAAGTCCTGTACAGTTGCAACATCACTTCACGACTCTTGAATTCAATCCCTCTGCTAATGAACGCTAATACACCATAGGCCTTCTTACAAGCTCTATCCACCTGAGTGGCAACTTTCAAAGATCTATGAACATAGACCCCAAGATCCCTCTGCTCCTCCACCTCACTAAGAACCCTACCGTTAACCCTGTATTCCGCATTCTTATTTGTCCTTCCAAAATGGACAACCTCACACTTGACAGGGTTGAACTCCATCTGCCACTTCTCAGCCCAGCTCTGCATCATATCTAAGTCCCTTTGCAGCCGACAACAGCCCTCCTCACTATCCACAACTCCACCAATCTTCGTATCAAATTTACTGACCCACCCTTCGACTCCCTCTTCCAAGTCATTAATAAAAATTACAAACAGCAGAGGACCCAGAACTGATCTCTGCGTAACTCCACTTGTAACTGGGCTCCAGGCTGAATATTTACCATCTACCACCACTCTCTGCCTTCGACCGGTTATCCAGTTTTCTATCCAACTGGCCAAATTTCCCTCTATCACATGCCTCCTGACTTTCCGCATAAGCCTACCATGGGGAACCTTATCAAATGCCTTTCTAAAATCCATGTACACTACATCCACTGCTCTACCCTCATCCACATAGAACATAGAACATAGAACATAGAAGAATACAGCGCAGTACAGGCCCTTCGGCCCTCGATGTTGCGCCGATCCAAGCCCACCTAACCTATACTAACCCACTATCCTCCATATACCTATCCAATGCCCGCTTAAATGCCCATAAAGAGGGAGAGTCCACCACTGCTACTGGCAGGGCATTCCATGAACTTACGACTCGCTGAGTGAAGAACCTACCCCTAACTTCAGTCCTATATCTACCCCCCCTTAATTTAAAGCTATGCCCCCTTGTAATACCCGACTCCATACGCGGGAAAAGGTTCACACTGTCAACCCTATCTAACCCCCTAATCATCTTGTACACCTCAATCAAGTCACCCCTAAACCTTCTTTTCTCTAATGAAAACAGCCCCAAGTGTCTCAGTCTTTCCTCATACGATCTTCCTTCCATACCAGGCAACATCCTGGTAAACCTCCTCTGCACCCGTTCCAGTGCCTCCACATCCTTCCTATAGTATGGCGACCAAAACTGCACACAATATTTCAGATGCGGCCGCACCAGAGTCTTATACAACTGCATCATGACCTCAGGACTCCGGAACTCAATTCCTCTACCAATAAAAGCCAGTACGCCATATGCCTTCCTCACTGCACTATTTACCTGGGTGGCAACTTTCAGAGATCTGTGTACATGGACACCAAGATCCCTCTGCTCATCCACACTACCAAGTATCCGACCATTAGCCCAGTACCCCATCTTTTTGTTATTCTTCCCAAAGTGAATCACCTCACACTTAGCTACATTGAATTCCATTTGCCACCTTTCTGCCCAGCTCTGCAGCTTCTCTATATCCTGCTGTAACCTGCCACATCCTTCCTCACTGTCAACAACTCCTCCGACTTTCGTATCATCCGCAAACTTGCTCACCCAACCTTCTAACCCCTCTTCCAGATCATTTATAAAAATGACAAACAGCAATGGTCCCAAAACAGATCCTTGCGGAACACCGCTAGTGACGGCACTCCATGAAGAAACTTTGCCATCAACTACTACCCTCTGTCTTCTTCCATCCAGCCAATTCCTAATCCAAACCTCCAACTCACCCTCAATGCCATATCTCCGAATTTTCTGCAGTAGCCTACCATGGGGAACCTTATCAAACGCCTTACTAAAATCCATATATACCACATCTACCGCTTTCCCCTCATCAACCTCCTTCGTCACCTTTTCAAAGAATTCAATAAGGTTTGTGAGGCACGACCTGCCCTTCACAAAACCATGCTGACTATCCTTGATCACATTATTCCTATCCAGATGTGCATAAATCCTATCCCTTACAATTCTCTCTAAGACTTTGCCCACAACAGAAGTGAGACTCACCGGCCTATAGTTACTAGGGTTATCCCTACTCCCCTTCTTGAACAAGGGAACCACATTTGCTATCCTCCAGTCTTCTGGCACTACTCCTGTAGACAAAGAGGACATAAAAATCAAGGCCAATGGCTCTGCAATCTCCTCCCTTGCATCCCAGAGAATCCTAGGATAAATGCCATCAGGCCCAGGGGACTTATCTATTTTCACCTTTTCCAGGATTTCCAACACCTCTTCTCTACATACCTCAAAGCCATCCATTCTACTTATTTGTGACTCAATATTCACATCGACGACAATGCCCTGTTCCTGAGTAAATACTGAAGAAAAGTATTCATTCAGTGTCTCCCCAATCTCTTCCGCCTCCACACGCAACTTCCCACTACTATCCTTGACTGGACCTATTCCTACCCTAGTCATTCTTTTATTCCTAACATACCTATAGAAAGCCTTAGGGTTTTCCCTAATCCTACCAACTAAGGACCTTTCATGTCCCCTCCTTGCTTGCTGCTCTTAGCTCTTGCTTGGTCACCTCCTCAAAGAATTCAATAAGACTTGTAAGGCAAGACCTACCCTTCACAAACCCGTGCTGGCTGTCCCTAATCAAGCAGTGTCTTTCCAGATACTCATAAATCCTATCCCTCAGTACCCTTTCCATTACTTTGCCTACCACCGAAGTAAGACTAACTGGCCTGTAATTCCTGGGGTTATCCTATTCCCTTTTTTGAACAGGGGCACAACATTTGCCACTCTCCAGTCCCCTGGTACCACCCCCGTTGACAGTGAAGACGAAAAGATCATTGCCAACGGTTCTGCAATTTCCTCTCTTGCTTCCCACATAATCCTAGGATATATCCCATCAGGCCCGGGGGACTTGTCTATCCTCAAGTTTTTCAAAATGCCCAACACATCTTCCTTCCTAACAAGTATCTCCTCTAGCTTACCAGTCCATTTCACACTCTTCTCTTCAACAATACGGTCCCTCTCGTTTGTAAATACTGAAGAAAAGTACTCATTCAAGACCTCTCCTATCTCTTCCGACTCAATACACAGTCTCCCACTACTGTCCTTGATCGGACCTACCCTCGTTCTCGTCATTCTCATGTTTCTCACATACGCATAAAATGCCTTGGGGTTATCCTTGATCCTATCCGCCAAAGATTTTTCATGCCCTCTCTTAGCTCTCCTAATCCCTTTCTTCAGCTCCCTTCTGGCTATCTTGTATCCCTCCAATGCTCTGTCTGAACCTTGTTTCCTCAACCTTATGTAAGCCCCCTTCTTCCTCTTTACAAGACATTCAACCTCCCTCGTCAACCAAGGTCCCCTCACACAACCATCTCTTTCCTGCCTGACAGGTACATACATATCAAGGACACGTTGTATCTGTTCCTTGAAAAAGTTCCACATTTCAACGACATCCTTCCCTGACAGCCTATGCTCCCAACGTATGCTCCTCAGATCCTGTCTTACAGCATCGTATTTACCCTTCCCCCAATTGTAAAACCTACCCTGTTGCACGCACCTATCTCTCTCTATAACCAAGGTGAAAGTCACAGAATTGTGGTCACCATCACCAAAATGCTCACCCACTAACAAGCCCATCACTTGTCCCGGTTCGTTACCAAGTACTAAATCCAATATGGCCTCCCCTCTGGTCGGACAATCTACATACTGAGTTAGAAAAGCTTCCTGGACACACTGCACAAACACCGCCCCATCCAATCTATTTGATCTAAAGAGCTTCCAATCAATGTTTGGGAAGTTGAGATCGCCCATGACTACTACCCTGTGGCTTCTGCACCTTTCCAAAATCTGTTTCCCAATCTGTTTCTCCACATCTCTGCTGCTATTGGGGGGCCTATAGTAAACACCCAACAAGGTGACTGCACCTTTCCTATTTCTGACTTCAGCCCATACTACCTCAAAGGCAGATCCCCCTCGAACTGCCTTTCTGCAGCCGTTATACCATTTCTAATTAGCAACGCCACCCCCCACTCCTTTTTTACCACCCTCCCTAATCTTACTGAAACATCTGTGACCAGGAACCTCCAACAACCATTCCTGTTCCTCTTCTATCCATGTTTCCGTGATGGCCACAACATCGTAGTCCCAGGTACAGATCCACGCCTTCAGTTCACCCACCTTATTTCTGATACTCCTTGCGTTGAAACATACACACTTGAGCCCATCTCTGTGTCCGCAAGTATTCCCTGTCAGTGCTACCTTCTCCACAGCCTCCCTACATTCTTGGACATCCTGACAAACAGCTAGCCTACTTGCTGGACTACAAGTCCGGATCCCATACCCCTGCCAAATTAGTTTAAACCCCCCCTGAAGAGTGCTAGCAAACCTACCTCCCAGAGGAGGGAGCTTCACTCTGTATCTAACCCCGTGCTGTCCCTGTCCTGGGATGGGGGGGGCAGTGTAGAGGAAGCTCTACTCTGTATCTAACCCTGTGCTGTCCCTGTCCTGGGAGTGTTTGATGGGGACAGTGTAGAGGGAGCTTTACTCTGTATCTAACCGCGTGCTGTCCCTGTCCTGGGAGTGTTTGATGGGGACAGTGTAGAGGGAGCTTTACTCTGTATCTAACTCTATGCTGGACCTGAAACTCCTTTTTTCACAGAGTGCTTACAGATAGTTTGATCACCTCGCCTTTCTCTATTCCTCTGGTTAAGACAGTGCTGCCCCAAGTGTAGGATTTGAGTGTTCTTAAACGATCTCTGAGCAGGATGCAGATATAATTGGTCATGTTTGTCTCTGAGAGAAAGGTGTTTGTGAATCTTCCCTTTAATAATAACCGTACATGCTGCAGAGACTCAGCAGCTCCTGACAGCATCGGTGGAGAGAGAAACTGAGTTAATGTTTCACATTGTGATGTTTAACTAATGATTGTGTTAATTTGTCAGCAATGAGTTCTGATTGGTGGTGTGTTGCCATGTGGAGTTCACCATTGGATAATGGCTGGGTTGAAAGTTCACTTGCACTGAATTATTTTCTCATACCTTATAACTGCATCTATGTTGTTCCCCTTTGCGTTGCTATTCTTACAAATGTGCAGGCAAGGTGAAAGCCTTTGATAAAATGTGCTTTTTTTTTCAGCAATACTCAAGTGCTATACCATCAAATGACGGATTTTTATTTTTATCGATTCTAAATCCCCATTGCCCAGTTTTATTCCCTACGCTCATGTCCCAGTGTGTGTACTGTACTAGATTTATAACCTGTTTTAGGCACCTCTATTTCTCTGTCATAACACTGTCTGCACTACAGAAAAATTGTTTCACTGATGGAAAAGTGCTTGGGGATGTCTTGATAAAAATGCAAGTTTTCTATCTCCGACAGAAGTAAAACAGATTCTTCACAACTTAGCCTCTCTGCAGTCAATCATATGACCTCTTCCTGCACTGTCTCCAGCGTTTTACTGTTCTCCCCTTGTCTCACAGTGACCAGAAAAATCAAAGTACAATTTGACTGGATCCCTAGCTCTGCTTTTCTCTGACCCGCACCCTCCTTGGATCAACACATGTCTCTCACTGCTGCATGTATTTGATACTCTTCATCTTCAGGGATTGGCCATGGGATCCATTAACCACCTGATCTCTTCCAAGCTCCAAGTCTCATGTCTGCTTCACTCAGAAATGAACTCCACTTTTGTAGCATTCTGTGGAAACTTAAATTCCAGGTACACCAGAGAATGATCAAGTTCTGCAAATCAATCTCACCAGTAAGCCCTCCACTCAACAACAAAGTTGCACTTACATGGTGACTTTGGCAACATAATAGGTATCTGAGCATTTCACGGGAGAGTTACGGCGTGGAGGAGCTGGTGTTGGACTGGGGTGCACAGAGTTACAAAATCCACTGCACCAGGTTATCGTCCAACAGGTCTATTTGGATCTTATACCCCACAACCTTCTGCTGAAAAAGCAGCGCTCCAAAAGCTAGTGCATTCCAAATAAAGCTGTTGTACTATAAATGGGAGAGTTAGAAAACAAAATTTCACGCTGTATCGCCAAAGACGATACAAGAACAGGCAAAGAAAGGAAAACTCAAAAGACTTTGAAGAGCTTCTCATGAGGCATTCCAGAGCCCAGCGCCTTGGCAGCTGAACGTACGGCCATCAATGGTGGACTGATGGATGTTGGCAATGTGCAAGAGGCTAGAGTTAGAGAAACATAAAGATCTCGGTGAGTTACAGAGCGAGAGTATATTACAAGGATGTGGAAGTAATCAGAGGAGCACTTGATAAATTGTCTAATTATTTTTGAAGCATTTTCTTTAGGCTTTTGGAGTTAACTCATACTCACCTAATTTGTCTTTCTTAAGTATTTATGTTGCAATTAATAGTTTGATGAATGATTGATTATGCACATTCCAAGTACAAGAATGCAGACAATAAGAAGAGAAATGGATTCAATACAATGTGATTTATCAGGACTGTTCTTCAGTTCTCATGTCTCCCCCTTGTAAACTCAGAATATTTATTGTAGCCTCGCAGACATTAAGATTCGATATCCTTCCTACATAAATTTGGACTGGTGTTTCTACAAGGGGAAAATTTATGCCTATTGAATAAGGATCAACCACGAACAGGGAGACAATTCAGCACCACAACAGCCGGACAGCTCCATGGACAGAGCAGAGCACAGGACAGAAATTCCAAAGCTTTCCAATCTACACGGGATTTGAGTTTCGGTATCACATAATCAGAACAAGGTTCACATTAATACAACACTCTCTGTTATTACCCTCACCGGCAGCAACAAACTGCCTGTGTATAATATCTTTACATACTTAAAATGGCCCTCAGCAATTTCCAAGGGCACAGATATGTCAAAATTTAACACAAGATGACAGATTTGGATGAAGAGGTAGGTGTTAAGCATGTCCAAGTGCAGAACTTAGGGGAGAGGTTTACAAGGGTATCCCAGAGTTTAGGTCCTCAGCAGCTGAAGCTAGGAACCTGAAGAGGGAGCAATGAAATCACCATGTTAACAGGCTGCAATTCAAATAGTGTACAGTGATCTGAGTGGTTAAATCAAACTGTTCAAATTAGAATATACGATCAGAATGGTCAAGTCTAACTACTTATGATCCATTGCAAATACTAATTCTGATTAAAGGTCATTGACTTGACAAGGCAACAATAACATATATTTATATCATGTTGTCAATGTAGTGAAATGTCCATGCCTCAAATTCATTCCACTGAGGAGCTCCTGTGTTTGGAATGGGTCCTAAATATCTTCACTACATTGGAGACACTATACAAATGTATGTTGTTATTGTTGCCTTGTCAGATCAATGACTTTTAATCAGAAATTAAGGAAACAGATTCTGATGAAAGGTCACTGGGGTGAAATATTACTGAAGGCAACAAATGCTGGAGATGACAGCAGGTCAGGCAGCATTCATGGAGAGAAAGCAAGCTAACGTTTTAGGTCTAGATGACTCGTCGTCAGAGCTGAAGTATGGAGGGGGCAGTATTTATACTATGTTGGGGGGGGGGGGTAGAGTGTAGAGTGCTGGGGAGAAGGTGCACTCCAGCACTTATTGCTTTCAGGACAGATTCCAGAATCTGTAGTAATTTGCTCCCACAGGGTAAAATATTAACTCAGACTTCTCTCTTCACAGATGCTGCCAGATCTGCCAATTATTTCCAGTGTTTTCTGTTTTCACGGCAACAATTTCCAAGTACCCACAGTGGTAGGCTTACAAGTTTAATATGACTCCACTCACTAGCTGAGAGCTGGGAGTAGGTTGTAGACTGACCCCAAGAGACTGATTCTTGCTGTGCTCAGTGCCAATCACACTCATCCATCTCCCCCTCTCTTCACCCAGATAGTGCACAATTCCCAACAACCTGTTATTTCCTTTCTATTCTCATTTCTTGTGATATTATGAATTATTATATAAACACAGAGAACCTCAATTAGTTTCCAGTCTATACTTCACTCCCGGTATCTGTTGTTCTACTTATAGACCACACCAAACACCTTGATGAGATTCCCAGTCTGTAACTCACTCCCAAGTATCTGTTATTCTGTATATAAAATGCATTGATCGGATTTGAGAGTATGATCACAGTGAGTTCCTACATTAAACATAAAACCATTCAAAACCCTTTACTAAATTCCATTCCCACAGATCAGTTTTCTTTAGCTATTGAGCTCTGGAGAAGATCTGATAAAACATTATTTAAATATTAGTAGAACTGAAAGGTTTTCAAACTCCCCTGTGGGTTAGTAACGTGCCTGGTCTCATCTGCAGACTCGAGACTGTGTCTATTCAAAGCATAATCAACCTCTCTCATCCGGATTGAAGTATTAATGTCAGGGGTCTTGGTGTTAGACTAACATACCTGTCATTGAGATTAGCTGATCCCCTGTGTATTCATGAGACTTTGCTGCATCTGAAATCAAATTGTGAATGATTATCAGATAGGATGATGGGGTTGCGTGCAGGGGCAGGAGGATGTATTTGAGTAAGATGAAGATTGGAGATTTCTAAATGTTACCGCTAGCAGGCTGTCAGCACAATAACAGAGGGTGATGTGGTCCCACTGTTTGTGTTAGAATGCCAACAGTGGTTTTAAAAAATGTACAGTAACAATCCACCTCATGTGCCAGCCACCTGTATTCACGAGGTGTCAGGGAACAGCAGCTCGGTGTACCAGGTTGCCAGCTGTTCATGCCCACACGATCTCACATGATGTGAGACAGAGCTCTGAAACAGTTCACACGTCGCGACCAGCCCAGGACAAGAAACCCCACTAGCGAACAAGGTCAAAGGGGAGATTTCACAGAACATGTTTGAGAGTAGTTGATGCATCATTCCCCAACATCACAACGACCCGCGTGTACTTTACCAGACACTCCCCCTGTACTTTACCAGACACTCCCCCTGTACTTTACCAGACACTCCCCCCCGTACTTTACCAGACACTCCCCCCCGTACTTTACCAGGCATTCCCCGTGTACTTTACCAGGCATTCCCCGTGTACTTTACCAGGCATTCCCCCCGTACTTTACCAGACATTCCCCCCGTACTTTACCAGGCATTCCCCGTGTACTTTACCAGACATTCCCCCCGTACTTTACCAGACATTCCCCCTGTACTTTACCAGGCATTCCCCCTGTACTTTACCAGACATTCCCCCCGTACTTTACCAGGCATTCCCCCTGTACTTTACCAGGCATTCCCCCTGTACTTTACCAGGCATTCCCCCTGTACTTTACCAGACACTCCCCCCCGTACATTACCAGGCATTCCCCCGTGTACTTTACCAGGCATTCCCCCCCGTACTTTACCAGGCATTCCCCCTGTACTTTACCAGACATTCCCCCTGTACTTTACCAGACACTCCCCCTGTACTTTACCAGACATTCCCCCTGTACTTTACCAGGCATTCACCCTGTACTTTACCAGACACTCCCCCTGTACTTTACCAGACACTCCCCCTGTACTTTACCAGGCATTCACCCTGTACTTTACCAGGCATTCCCCCTGTACTTTACCAGACATTCCCCCTGTACTTTACCAGACACTCCCCCTGTACTTTACCAGACACTCCCCCTGTACTTTACCAGACATTCCCCCTGTACTTTACCAGACATTCCCCCTGTACTTTACCAGACATTCCCCCTGTACTTTACCAGACACTCCCCCTGTACTTTACCAGACATTCCCCCTGTACTTTACCAGACACTCCCCCTGTACTTTACCAGACATTCCCCCTGTACTTTACCAGGCATTCCCCCTGTACTTTACCAGGCATTCACCCTGTACTTTACCAGACACTCCCCCTGTACTTTACCAGACATTCCCCCTGTACTTTACCAGACATTCCCCCTGTACTTTACCAGACATTCCCCCTGTACTTTACCAGACATTCCCCCCGTACTTTACCAGACACTCCCCCTGTACTTTACCAGGCATTCCCCCTGTACTTTACCAGACACTCCCCCCCCGTACTTTACCAGGCATTCCCCCTGTACTTTACCAGGCACTCTCCCTGTACTTTACCAGGCACTCCCCCTGTACTTTCCCAGACACTCCGCCTGTACTTTACCAGACACTCCCCCCACGTACTTTACCAGGCATTCCCCCCGTACTTTACCAGGCATTCCCCCCGTATTTTACCAGGCATTCCCCCCGTACTTTACCATGCATTCCCCCTGTACTTTACCAGGCATTCCCCCCGTACTTTACCAGGCATTCCCCCTGTACTTTACCAGGCATTCCCCCTGTACTTTACCAGACATTCCCCCCGTACTTTGCCAGGCATTCCCCCTGTGCTTTACCAGGCATTCCCCCCGTACTTTACCAGGCATTCCCCCCGTACTTTACCAGGCATTCCCCCTGTACTTTACCAGGCACTCTCACTGTACTTTACCAGGCACTCCCCCTGTACTTTACCAGACACTCCGCCTGTACTTTACCAGACACTCCCCCCCCGTACTTTACCAGGCATTCCCCCTTAACTTTACCAGGCATTCCCCCCGTACTTTACCAGGCATTCCCCCCGTATTTTACCAGGCATTCCCCCCGTACTTTACCATGCATTCCCCCTGTACTTTACCAGGCATTCCCCCCGTACTTTACCAGGCATTCCCCCTGTACCTTACCAGGCAATCCCCCCGTACTTTACCAGGCATTCACCCCGTACTTTACCAGGCATTCCCCCTGTACTTTACCAGGCACTCCCCCTGTACTTTACCAGGCACTCCCCCTGTACTTTACCAGACACTCCGCCTGTACTTTACCAGACACTCCCCCCCGTACTTTACCAGGCACTCCCCCCTGTACTTTACCAGGCATTCCCCCTGTACTTTACCAGGCATTCCCCCTGTACTTTACCAGGCACTCCCCCTGTACTTTACCAGGCATTCCCCCTGTACTTTACCAGGCAATCCCCCTGTACTTTACCAGGTACTCCCCCTGCACTTTACCAGGCATTCCCCCTGTACTTTATCAGGCATTCACCCTGTACTTTACCAGGCATTCCCCCTGTACTTTACCAGGCACTCCCCCTGTACTTTACCAGGCACTCCCCCTGTACTTTACCAGAAACTCCGCCTGTACTTTACCAGACACTCCCCCCCGTACTTTACCAGACACTCCGTCTGTACTTTACCAGACACTCCCCCCCATACTTTACCAGGCACTCCCCCCTGTACTTTACCAGGCATTCCCCCTGTACTTTACCAGGCATTCCCCCTGTACTTTACCAGGCACTCCCCCTGTACTTTACCAGGCATTCCCCCTGTACTTTACCAGGCAATCCCCCTGTACTTTACCAGGTACTCCCCCTGCACTTTACCAGGCATTCCCCCTGTACTTTATCAGGCACTCCCCCTGTACTTTACCAGGCATTCCCCCTGTACTTTACCAGGCAATCCCCCTGTACTTTACCAGGTACTCCCCCTGTACTTTACCAGGCATTCCCCCTGTACTTTATCAGGCACTCCCCCTGTACTTTATCAGGCATTCCCCCCGTACTTTACCAGGCACTCCCCCCTGTACTTTACCAGGCATTCCCCCTGTACTTTACCAGGCACTCCCCCCTGTACTTTACCAGGTACTCCCCCTGTACTTTACCAGACACTCCCCCCTGTACTTTATCAGTCATTCCTCCTGTACATTACCAGGCAATTCCCCTGTACTTTACCAGGCATTGTACTTTACCAGGCATTCCCCCTGTACTTTATCAGGCACTCCCCCTGTACTTTACCAGGCATTCCCCCTGTACTTTACCAGGCAATCCCCCTGTACTTTACCAGGCAATTCCCCTGTACTTTACCAGGCACTCCCCCTGTACTTTACCAGACACTCCCCCTGTCCTTTACCAGGCATTCCCCCTGTACTTTACCAGGCATTCCCCCTGTACTTTACCATTCACTTCCCCCGTACTTTGCCAGGCATTCCCCCTGTACTTTACCAGGCATTCCCCCTGAACTTTACCAGGCACTCCCCCTGTACATTACCAGGAACTCCCCCTGTACTTTACCAGGCACTCCCCCTGTACTTTCCCAGGCACTCCCCCTGTACTTTACCAGGCACTCCCCCTGTACTTTCCCAGGCACTCCCCCTGTACATTACCACGCACTCCCCCTGTACTTTACCATGCATTTCCCCTGTACTTTGCCAGGCACTCCCCCTGTACATTACCATGCATTCCCCCTGTACATTACCATGAACTCCCCCTGTACTTTCCCCGGCACCCACCCTGTATTTTACCAGGCACTCACCCTATACATTACCAGGCATTCCTCCATACCTTGCCAGGCACTACCCCTGTACTTTATCAGGCATTCACCCTGTACTTTGCCAGCCACTTACCCTGTACGTTACCAGGCACTCCGCCTGTACTTTTCCAGGCACTTCCCCTGTACGTTACCAGGCACTTCCCCTGTACTTTACCAGGCATTCCCCGTGTACTTTACCAGGCAATCCCCCCGTACTTTACCAGGCATTCCCCCCGTACTTTACCAGGCATTCCCCCTGTACTTTACGAGACATTCCCCCCGTACGTTACCAGGCATTCCCCCTGTACTTTACCAGACACTCCTCCCCGTACTTTACCAGGCATTCCCCCCGTACTTTACCAGGCATTCCCCCCGTACTTTACCAGGCATTCCCCCGTACTTTACCAGACATTCCCCCCGTACGTTACCAGGCATTCCCCCTGTACTTTACCAGACACTCCCCCCCGTACTTTACCAGGCATTCCCCCCGTACTTTACCAGGCATTCCCCCCGTACTTTACCAGGCACTCCCCCTGTACTTTACCAGGCACTCCCCCTGTACTTTACCAGGCACACCCCCTGTACTTTACCAGACACTCCCCCTGTACTTTACCAGGCACACCCCCTGTACTTTACCAGACACTCCGCCTGTACTTTACCAGGCATTCCCCCTGTACTTTACCAGGCATTCCCCCTGTACTTTACCAGACACTCCACCTGTACTTTACCAGGCATTCCCCCTGTACTTTACCAGGCACTCCCCCCTGTACTTTACCAGGCATTCCCCCTGTACTTTACCAGACACTCCACCTGTACTTTACCAGGCATTCCCCCTGTACTTTACCAGACACTCCACCTGTACTTTACCAGGCATTCCCCCTTAACTTTACCAGTCACTCCCCCTGTACTTTACCAGGCATTCCCCCTGTACTTTACCAGGCACTCCCCCTGAACTTTACCAGGCACTCCCCCTGTACATTACCAGACACTCCCTCTGTACTTTACCAGGCACACCCCCTGAACTTTACCAGGCACTCCCCCTGTACATTACCAGACACTCCCTCTGTACTTTACCAGGCACTCCCCCTGTACTTTCCCAGGCACTCCCCATGTACATTACCACGCACTCCCCTGTACATTACCAGGCACTCCCTCTTCCTCTCCCAGACATTCCCCCTGTACATTACCACGCACTCCCCTGTACATTACCAGGAACTCCCCCTGTACTTTACCAGGCACTCCCCCTGTACATTACCACGCACTCCCCTGTACATTACCAGGAACTCCCCCTGTACTTTTCTAGGCATTCCCCCTGTACTTTACCACGCACTCCCCCTGAACATTTCCCGGCACCCACCCTGTACTTTACCAGGCATTCCCCCTGTACTTTACCAGGCATTCCCCCTGTACTTTACCAGTCACTCCCCCTGTACTTTACCAGACACTCCCCCTGTACTTTACCAGGCTTTCCCCCTGAACGTTACCAGGCACTCCCCCTGTACATTACCAGACACTCCCTCTGTACTTTACCAGGCACTCCCCCTGTACTTTCCCAGGCACTCCCCATGTACATTACCAGGAACTCCCCCTGTACTTTCCCAGACACTCCCCCTGTACATTACCAGACACTCCCTCTGTACATTACCAGGATCTCCCCCTGTACTTTTCCAGGCATTCCCCCTGTACTTTACCACGCACTCCCCCTGTACTTTACCACGCACTCACCCTGTACTTTACCATGCATTCCCCCTGCACTTTGCCAGGCACTCCCCCTGTACTTTACCATGCATTCCCCCTGCACTTTGCCAGGCACTCCCCCTGTACTTTACCATGCATACCCCTGTACATTACCATGAACTCCCCCTGTACTTACCAGGCACTCCCCCTGTACTTTCCCAGGCACTCCCCATGTACATTACCATGCACTCCCCTGTGCATTACCAGACACTCCCCCTGTCCTTTCCCAGACATTCCCCCTGTACATTACCACGCACTCCCCTGTACATTACCAGGAACTCCCACCGGACTTTACTTGGCACTCCCCCTGTACTTTCCCAGGCACTCCCCCTGTACATTACCACGCACTCCCCCGTACATTACCAGGAACTCCCCCTGTACTTTTCCAGGCATTCCCCCTGTACTTTACCACGCACTCACCCTGTACTTTACCATGCATTCCCCCTGTCCATTACCATGAACTCCCCCTGAACATTTCCCGGCACCCACCCTGTACTTTACCAGGCATTCACCCTGTACTTTACCAGGCATTCCTCCATACTTTGCCAGGCACTCCCCCTGTACTTTATCAGGCATTCACCCTGTACTTTACCAGACACTCCCCCTGTACTTTACCAGACACTCCCCCTGTACTTTCCCAGAGACTCCCCCTGTACTTTACCAGGCATTCCCCCTGTACTTTACCAGGCATTCCCCCCGTACTTTACCAGGCATTCCCCCTGTACTTTACCAGGCATTCCCCCTGTACTTTACCAGACATTCCCCCCGTACTTTGCCAGGCATTCCCCCTGTGCTTTACCAGGCATTCCCCCCGTACTTTACCAGGCATTCCCCCCGTACTTTACCAGGCATTCCCCCTGTACTTTACCAGGCACTCTCACTGTACTTTACCAGGCACTCCCCCTGTACTTTACCAGACACTCCGCCTGTACTTTACCAGACACTCCCCCCCCGTACTTTACCAGGCATTCCCCCTTAACTTTACCAGGCATTCCCCCCGTACTTTACCAGGCATTCCCCCCGTACTTTACCATGCATTCCCCCTGTACTTTACCAGGCATTCCCCCCGTACTTTACCAGGCATTCCCCCTGTACCTTACCAGGCAATCCCCCCGTACTTTACCAGGCATTCACCCCGTACTTTACCAGGCATTCCCCCTGTACTTTACCAGGCACTCCCCCTGTACTTTACCAGGCACTCCCCCTGTACTTTACCAGAAACTCCGCCTGTACTTTACCAGACACTCCCCCCCGTACTTTACCAGACACTCCGCCTGTACTTTACCAGACACTCCCCCCCGTACTTTACCAGGCACTCCCCCCTGTACTTTACCAGGCATTCCCCCTGTACTTTACCAGGCACTCCCCCTGTACTTTACCAGGCATTCCCCCTGTACTTTACCAGGCAATCCCCCTGTACTTTACCAGGTACTCCCCCTGCACTTTACCAGGCATTCCCCCTGTACTTTATCAGGCATTCACCCTGTACTTTACCAGGCATTCCCCCTATACTTTACCAGGCACTCCCCCTGTACTTTACCAGGCACTCCCCCTGTACTTTACCAGAAACTCCGCCTGTACTTTACCAGACACTCCCCCCCGTACTTTACCAGACACTCCGCCTGTACTTTACCAGACACTCCCCCCCGTACTTTACCAGGCACTCCCCCCTGTACTTTACCAGGCATTCCCCCTGTACTTTACCAGGCATTCCCCCTGTACTTTACCAGGCACTCCCCCTGTACTTTACCAGGCATTCCCCCTGTACTTTACCAGGCAATCCCCCTGTACTTTACCAGGTACTCCCCCTGCACTTTACCAGGCATTCCCCCTGTACTTTATCAGGCACTCCCCCTGTACTTTACCAGGCATTCCCCCTGTACTTTACCAGGCAATCCCCCTGTACTTTACCAGGTACTCCCCCTGTACTTTACCAGGCATTCCCCCTGTACTTTATCAGGCACTCCCCCTGTACTTTATCAGGCATTCCCCCCGTACTTTACCAGGCACTCCCCCCTGTACTTTACCAGGCATTCCCCCTGTACTTTACCAGGCACTCCCCCCTGTACTTTACCAGGTACTCCCCCTGTACTTTACCAGACACTCCCCCCTGTACTTTATCAGTCATTCCTCCTGTACATTACCAGGCAATACCCCTGTACTTTACCAGGCATTGTACTTTACCAGGCATTCCCCCTGTACTTTACCAGGCAATTCCCCTGTACTTTACCAGGCACTCCCCCTGTACTTTACCAGACACTCCCCCTGTCCTTTACCAGGCATTCCCCCTGTACTTTACCAGGCATTCCCCCTGTACTTTACCATTCACTTCCCCCGTACTTTGCCAGGCATTCCCCCTGTACTTTACCAGGCATTCCCCCTGAACTTTACCAGGCACTCCCCCTGTACATTACCAGGAACTCCCCCTGTACTTTACCAGGCACTCCCCCTGTACTTTCCCAGGCACTCCCCCTGTACTTTACCAGGCACTCCCCCTGTACTTTCCCAGGCACTCCCCCTGTACATTACCACGCACTCCCCCTGTACTTTACCATGCATTTCCCCTGTACTTTGCCAGGCACTCCCCCTGTACATTACCATGCATTCCCCCTGTACATTACCATGAACTCCCCCTGTACTTTCCCCGGCACCCACCCTGTATTTTACCAGGCACTCACCCTATACATTACCAGGCATTCCTCCATACCTTGCCAGGCACTACCCCTGTACTTTATCAGGCATTCACCCTGTACTTTGCCAGCCACTTACCCTGTACGTTACCAGGCACTCCGCCTGTACTTTTCCAGGCACTTCCCCTGTACGTTACCAGGCACTTCCCCTGTACTTTACCAGGCATTCCCCGTGTACTTTACCAGGCATTCCCCCCGTACTTTACCAGGCATTCCCCCCGTACTTTACCAGGCATTCCCCCTGTACTTTACGAGACATTCCCCCCGTACGTTACCAGGCATTCCCCCTGTACTTTACCAGACACTCCTCCGCGTACTTTACCAGGCATTCCCCCCGTACTTTACCAGGCATTCCCCCTGTACTTTACGAGACATTCCCCCCGTACGTTACCAGGCATTCCCCCTGTACTTTACCAGACACTCCCCCCCGTACTTTACCAGGCATTCCCCCTGTACTTTACCAGGCATTCCCCCCGTACTTTACCAGGCATTCCCCCCGTACTTTACCAGGCATTCCCCCTGTACTTTACCAGGCACTCCCCCTGTACTTTACCAGGCACACCCCCTGTACTTTACCAGACACTCCCCCTGTACTTTACCAGACACTCCACCTGTACTTTACCAGGCATTCCCCCTGTACTTTACCAGGCACTCCCCCCTGTACTTTACCAGGCATTCCCCCTGTACTTTACCAGGCACTCCCCCTGAACTTTACCAGGCACTCCCCCTGTACATTACCAGACACTCCCTCTGTACTTTACCAGGCACACCCCCTGAACTTTACCAGGCACTCCCCCTGTACATTACCAGACACTCCCTCTGTACTTTACCAGGCACTCCCCCTGTACTTTCCCAGGCACTCCCCATGTACATTACCACGCACTCCCCTGTACATTACCAGGCACTCCCTCTTCCTCTCCCAGACATTCCCCCTGTACATTACCACGCACTCCCCTGTACATTACCAGGAACTCCCCCTGTACTTTACCAGGCACTCCCCCTGTACATTACCACGCACTCCCCTGTACATTACCAGGAACTCCCCCTGTACTTTTCTAGGCATTCCCCCTGTACTTTACCACGCACTCCCCCTGAACATTTCCCGGCACCCACCCTGTACTTTACCAGGCATTCCCCCTGTACTTTACCAGGCATTCCCCCTGTACTTTACCAGTCACTCCCCCTGTACTTTACCAGACACTCCCCCTGTACTTTACCAGGCTTTCCCCCTGAACGTTACCAGGCACTCCCCCTGTACATTACCAGACACTCCCTCTGTACTTTACCAGGCACTCCCCCTGTACTTTCCCAGGCACTCCCCATGTACATTACCAGGAACTCCCCCTGTACTTTCCCAGACACTCCCCCTGTACATTACCAGACACTCCCTCTGTACATTACCAGGATCTCCCCCTGTACTTTTCCAGGCATTCCCCCTGTACTTTACCACGCACTCCCCCTGTACTTTACCACGCACTCACCCTGTACTTTACCATGCATTCCCCCTGCACTTTGCCAGGCACTCCCCCTGTACTTTACCATGCATTCCCCCTGCACTTTGCCAGGCACTCCCCCTGTACTTTACCATGCATACCCCTGTACATTACCATGAACTCCCCCTGTACTTACCAGGCACTCCCCCTGTACTTTCCCAGGCACTCCCCATGTACATTACCATGCACTCCCCTGTGCATTACCAGACACTCCCCCTGTCCTTTCCCAGACATTCCCCCTGTACATTACCACGCACTCCCCTGTACATTACCAGGAACTCCCACCGGACTTTACCTGGCACTCCCCCTGTACTTTCCCAGGCACTCCCCCTGTACATTACCACGCACTCCCCCGTACATTACCAGGAACTCCCCCTGTACTTTTCCAGGCATTCCCCCTGTACTTTACCACGCACTCACCCTGTACTTTACCATGCATTCCCCCTGTCCATTACCATGAACTCCCCTGAACATTTCCCGGCACCCACCCTGTACTTTACCAGGCATTCACCCTGTACTTTACCAGGCATTCCTCCATACTTTGCCAGGCACTCCCCCTGTACTTTATCAGGCATTCACCCTGTACTTTACCAGACACTCCCCCTGTACTTTACCAGACACTCCCCCTGTACTTTCCCAGAGACTCCCCCTGTACTTTACCAGGCATTCCCCCTGTACTTTACCAGACACTCCCACTGTACTTTACCAGGCAATTCCCCTGTACTTTACCAGACACTCCCCCTGTACTTTACCAGACACTCCCCCTGTACTTTACCAGGCATTCACCCTGTACTTTACCAGACACTCCCCCTGTACTTTACCAGACACTCCCCCTGTACTTTACCAGGCATTCCCCCTGTACTTTACCAGGCATTCCCCCTGTACTTTACCAGGCAATTCCCCTGTACTTTACCAGGCATTCCCCCTGTACTTTACCAGACACTCCCCCTGTACTTTACCAGGCGCTCCCCCCTGTACTTTATCAGGCATTCCCCCTGTACTTTACCAGACACTCCCACTGTACTTTACCAGGCATTCCCCCTGTACTTTACCAGACACTCCCCCTGTACTTTACCAGACACTCCCCCTGTACTTTACCAGGCACTCCCCCCTGTACTTTACCAGGCAATTCCCCTGTACTTTACCAGGCAATTCCCCTGTACTTTACCAGGCATTCCCCCTTTACTTTACCAGGCATTCCCCCTGTACTTTACCAGACACTCCCACTGTACTTTACCAGGCGCTCCCCCCTGTACTTTATCAGGCATTCCCCCTGTACTTTACCAGGCACTCCCCCTGTACTTTACCAGGCATTCCCCCTGTACTTTACCAGGCACTCCCCCTGTACATTACCTGGCACTCACCCTGTACTTTACCAGGCATTCCCCCTGTACTTTACCAGGCATTCCCCCTGTACTTTACCAGACACTCCCACTGTACTTTACCAGGCACTCCCCCTGTACATTTCCAGGCACTCCCCCTGTACTTTATCAATCACCCCCCATGTACATTACCACACACTCCCCTGTACATTACCAGGAACTCCCCCTGTACTTTACCAGGCACTCACCCTGTACTTTACCACGCACTCCCCCTGTACTTTACCACACACTCACCCCGTACTTTACCAGGCATTCCCCCTGCACTTTGCCAGGCACTCCCCCTGTATTTTACCATGAACTCCCCCTGAACATTTCCCGGCACCCACCCTATACTTTACCAGGCATTCACCCTGTACTTTACCAGGCATTCCTCCATACTTTGCCAGGCACTCCCCCTGTACTTTATCAGGCATTCACCCTGTACTTTACCAGGCATTCCCCCTGTACTTTACCATGCATTCCCCCTGTACATTACCATGATCTCCCCCTGAACATTTCCCGGCACCCACCCTATACTTTGCCAGGCACTCCCCCTGTACTTTATCAGGCATTCACCCTGTACTTTACCAGACACTCCCCCTGTACTTTACCAGGCATTCCCCTGTACTTTACCAGGCATTCCCCCTGTAATTTACCAGACACTCCCCCTGTACTTTACCAGACACTCCACCTGTACTTTACCAGGCATTCCCCCTGTACTTTACCAGACACTCCCCCTGTACTTTACCAGACACTCCACCTGTACTTTACCAGGCATTCCCCCTGTACTTTACCAGTCACTCCCCCTGTACTTTACCAGGCATTCCCCCTGTACTTTATCAGGCATTCCCCCTGTACTTTACCAGTCACTCCCCCTGTACTTTACCAGGCATTCCCCCTGTACTTTACCAGGCATTCCCCCTGTACATTACCAGACACTCCCTCTGTACTTTACCAGGCACTCACCCCATACTTTTCCTGGCACTCCCCCCGTACTTTACCAGGCACTCCCCCTGTACTTTACCAGACACTCCCCCTGTAATTTACCAGGCATTCCCCCTGTAATTTACCAGGCATTCCCCCTGTCCTTTACCAGGCATTCCCCCTGTACTTTACCAGACACTCCACCCGTACTTTACCAGGCATTCGCCCTGTAATGTACCAGGCACTCCCCCTGTACTTTACCAGACACTCCCCCGCACATTACCAGGCACTCCCCCTGTACTTTACCAGGCAATCCCCCCGTACTTTACCAGACATTCCCCCTATACTTGACCAGAAACTCCCCACGTAACTCCCCCCGTGCTTTACCAGGCATTCCATCTGTACTTTACCAGACACTCCCCCCGTACTTTACCAGTCTTTCCTCCTATACTTGACCAGAAACTCCCCCCGTACTTTACCAGTCACTCCCCCTGTACTTTACCAGACACTCCCCCTGTACTTTACCAGGCTTTCCCCAGAACATTACCAGGCACTCCCCCTGTACATTACCAGACACTCCCTCTGTACTTTACCAGGCACTCCCCCTGTACTTTCCCAGGCACTCCCCATGTACATTACCAGGAACTCCCCCTGTACTTTCCCAGACACTCCCCCTGTACATTACCAGACACTCCCTCTGTACATTACCAGGATCTCCCCCTGTACTTTTCCAGGCTTTCCCCCTGTACTTTACCACGCACTCCCCCTGTACTTTACCACGCACTCACCCTGTACTTTACCATGCATTCCCCCTGCACTTTGCCAGGCACTCCCCCTGTACTTTACCATGCATTCCCCCTGCACTTTGCCAGGCACTCCCCCTGTACTTTACCATGCATACCCCTGTACATTACCATGAACTCCCCCTGTACTTACCAGGCACTCCCCCTGTACTTTCCCAGGCACTCCCCATGTACATTACCATGCACTCCCCTGTACATTACCAGACACTCCCCCTGTCCTTTCCCAGACATTCCCCCTGTACATTACCACGCACTCCCCTGTACATTACCAGGAACTCCCACCGGACTTTACCTGGCACTCCCCCTGTACTTTCCCAGGCATTCCCCCTGTACTTTACCACGCACTCACCCTGTACTTTACCATGCATTCCCCCTGCACTTTGCCAGGCACTCCCCCTGTACTTTACCATGCATTCCCCCTGTCCATTACCATGAACTCCCCCTGAACATTTCCCGGCACCCACCCTGTACTTTACCAGGCATTCACCCTGTACTTTACCAGGCATTCCTCCATACTTTGCCAGGCACTCCCCCTGTACTTTATCAGGCATTCACCCTGTACTTTACCAGACACTCCCCCAGTACTTTACCAGACACTCCCCCTGTACTTTCCCAGAGACTCCCCCTGTACTTTACCAGGCATTCCCCCTGTACTTTACCAGACACTCCCACTGTACTTTACCAGGCAATTCCCCTGTACTTTACCAGACACTCCCCCTGTACTTTACCAGACACTCCCCCTGTACTTTACCAGGCATTCACCCTGTACTTTACCAGACACTCCCCCCGTACTTTACCAGGCATTCCCCCTGTACTTTACCAGGCATTCCCCCTGTACTTTACCAGGCATTCCCCCTGTACTTTACCAGGCATTCCCCCTGTACTTTACCAGGCAATTCCCCTGTACTTTACCAGGCATTCCCCCTGTACTTTACCAGACACTCCCCCTGTACTTTACCAGGCGCTCCCCCCTGTACTTTATCAGGCATTCCCCCTGTACTTTACCAGACACTCCCACTGTACTTTACCAGGCAATTCCCCGGTACTTTACCAGGCATTCCCCCTTTACTTTACCAGGCATTCCCACTGTACTTTACCAGACACTCCCACTGCACTTTACCAGGCGCTCCCCCCTGTACTTTATCAGGCATTCCCCCTGTACTTTACCAGACACTCCCCCTGTACTTTACCAGGCAATTCCCCGGTACTTTACCAGGCATTCCCCCTTTACTTTACCAGACACTCCCCCTGTACTTTACCAGACACTCCCACTGCACTTTACCAGGCGCTCCCCCCTGTACTTTATCAGGCATTCCCCCTGTACTTTACCAGGCACTCCCCCTGTACTTTACCAGGCACTCCCCCTGTACTTTACCAGGCACTCCCCCTGTACATTACCTGGCACTCACCCTGTACTTTACCAGTCATTCCCCCTGTACTTTACCAGGCATTCCCCCTGTACTTTACCAGACACTCCCCCTGTACTTTATCAGGCACCCCCCATGTACATTACCACACACTCCCCTGTACATTACCAGGCACTCACCCTGTACTTTACCACGCACTCCCCCTGTACTTTACCACACACTCATCCCGTACTTTACCAGGCATTCCCCCTGCACTTTGCCAGGCACTCCCCCTGTATTTTACCAGGCATTCCCCCTGAACATTTCCCGGCACCCACCCTATACTTTACCAGGCATTCACCCTGTACTTTACCAGGCATTCCTCCATACTTTACCAGACACTCCCCCTGTACTTTACCAGGCACTCCCCCCTGTACTTTACCAGGCAATTCCCCTGTACTTTACCAGGCATTCCCCCTTTACTTTACCAGGCATTCCCCCTGTACTTTACCAGACATTCCCACTGTACTTTACCAGGCGCTCCCCCCTGTACTTTATCAGGCATTCCCCCTGTACTTTACCAGGCACTCCCCCTGTACTTTACCAGGCATTCCCCCTGTACTTTACCAGGCACTCCCCCTGTACATTACCTGGCACTCACCCTGTACTTTACCAGGCATTCCCCCTGTACTTTACCAGGCATTCCCCCTGTACTTTACCAGACACTCCCACTGTACTTTACCAGGCACTCCCCCTGTACTTTACCACGCACTCCCCCTGTACTTTACCACACACTCACCCCGTACTTTACCAGGCATTCCCCCTGCACTTTGCCAGGCACTCCCCCTGTATTTTACCATGAACTCCCCCTGAACATTTCCCGGCACCCACCCTATACTTTACCAGGCATTCACCCTGTACTTTACCAGGCATTCCTCCATACTTTGCCAGGCACTCCCCCTGTACTTTATCAGGCATTCACCCTGTACTTTACCAGGCATTCCCCCGTACTTTACCAGGCACTCACCCTGTACTTTACCAGGCATTCCCCCGTACTTTACCAGGCACTCACCCTGTACTTTACCAGGCATTCCATCTGTACTTTACCAGGCACTCCCCCTGTACTTTACCAGACACTCCCCCGCACATTACCAGGCACTCCCCCTGTACTTTACCAGGCAATCCCCCCGTACTTTACCAGACATTCCCCCGATACTTGACCAGAAACTCCCCCCGTAACTCCCCCAGTACTTTACCAGGCATTCCATCTGTACTTGACCAGAAACTCCCCCCGTACTTTACCAGGCATTCCATCTGTACTTTACCAGAAACTCCCCCCGTACTTTACCAGGCATTCCCCCGTACTTTACCAGGCATTCCATCTGTACTTTACCAGGCACTCACCCTGTACTTTACCAGGCATTCCCCCGTACTTTACCAGGCATTCCATCTGTACTTTACCAGGCACTCACCCTGTACTTTACCAGGCATTCCCCCTGTACTTTACCAGGCATTCCATCTGTACTTTACCAGGCACTCACCCTGTACTTTACCAGGCACTCCCCCGTACTTTACCAGGCATTCCATCTGTACTTTACCAGGCACTCACCCTGTACTTTACCAGGCACTCACCCTGTACTTTACCAGGCACTCACCCTTTACTTTACCAGGCACTCCCCCGTACTTTACCAGGCACTCACCCTGTACTTTACCAGGCACTCACCCTGTACTTTACCAGGCATTCCCCCGTACTTTACCAGGCACTCCTCCTGTACTTTACCAGGCATTCCCCCTGTACTTTACCAGGCACTCACCCTGTACTTTACCAGGCATTCCCCCTGTACTTTACCAGGGACTCACCCTGTACTTTACCAGACACTCTCCCTGTACTTTACCAGGCATTCCCCCTGTACTTTACCAGACACTCCCCCTGTACTTTACCAGGCACTCACCCTGTACTTTACCAGGCACTCACCCTGTACTTTACCAGGCATTCCCCCTGTACTTTACCACACACTCCCCCTGTACTTTACCAGGCACTCACCCTGTACTTTACCAGGCATTCCCCCTGTACTTTACCAGGGACTCACCCTGTACTTTACCAGACACTCTCCCTGTACTTTACCAGGCATTCCCCCTGTACTTTACCAGACACTCCCCCTGTACTTTACCAGACACTCCCCCTGTACTTTACCAGGCACTCACCCTGTACTTTACCAGACACTCCCCCTGTACTTTACCAGGCACTCACCCTGTACTTTACCAGGCATTCCCCCTGTACTTTACCAGGCACTCACCCTGTACTTTACCAGGCACTCACCCTGTACTTTACCAGACACTCTCCCTGTACTTTACCAGGCACTCCCCCTGTACTTTACCAGGCATTCCCCCTGTACTTTACCAGGCACTCACCCTGCACTTTACCAGGCATTCACCCTGTACTTTACCAGGCATTCCCCCTGTACTTTACCAGACACTCCCCCTGTACTTTACCAGACACTCACCCTGTACTTTACCAGACACTCACCCTGTACTTTACCAGGCATTCCCCCTGTACTTTACCAGGCACACCCCCTGTACTTTACCAGGCATTCCCCCTGTACTTTACCAGGCACTCACCCTGCACTTTACCAGGCATTCACCCTGTACTTTACCAGGCATTCCCCCTGTACTTTACCAGACACTCCCCCTGTACTTTACCAGACACTCACCCTGTACTTTACCAGACACTCACCCTGTACTTTACCAGACACTCACCCTGTACTTTACCAGGCATTCCCCCTGTACTTTACTAGGCATTCCCCCTGTACTTTACCAGGCACACCCCCTGTACTTTACCAGGCACACCCCCTGTACTTTACCAGGCACACCCCCTGTTCTTTACCAGACACTCCCCCTGTACTTTACCAGGCACACCCCCTGTACTTTACCAGGCATTCCCCCTGTACTTTACCAGGCACTCACCCGGTACTTTACCAAGCACTCACCCTGTACTTTACCAGGCATTCCCCTCTTTCCTTTACAAGACACTTCCCCTGGACTTTACCAGACACTCACCCGGTACTTTACCAGGCATTCCCCCTGTACTTTACCAGGCATTCCATCTGTACTTTACCAGGCACTCACCCTGTACTATTCCTTGCACTCCCCCTGTACTTTACCAGGCATTCCCCCTGTACTTTACTAGCCATTCCCCCTGTACTTTACCAGGCACTCACCCGGTACTCTACCAAGCACTCACCCTGTACTTTACCAGGCATTCACCCTGTACTTTTCCAGGCACTCCCCCTGTACTTTACCGGACATTCCCCCTGTACTTTACCGGACATTCCCCCTGTACTTTACCAGGCATTCCCCTCTTTCCTTTACAAGACACTACCCCTGTACTTTACCAGACACTCACCCGGTACTTTACCAGGCATTCCCCCTGTACTTTACCAGGCACTCCCTCTGTACTTTACCAGGCATTCCATCTGTACTTTACCAGGCACTCCCCCTGTACTTTTCCTGGCACTCCCCCTGTACTTTACCAGGCACTCCCCCTGTACTTTACCAGATACTCCCCCTGTACTTTACCAGGCATTCCCCTCTTTCCTTTACAAGACACTACCCCTGTACTTTACCAGACACTCACCCGGTACTTTACCAGGCATTCCCCCTGTACTTTACCAGGCACTCCCTCTGTACTTTACCAGGCATTCCATCTGTACTTTACCAGGCACTCACCCCATACTTTTCCTGGCACTCCCCCCGTACTTTACCAGGCACTCCCCCTGTACTTTACCAGACACTCCCCCTGTACTTTACCAGGCATTCACCCTGTACTTTACCAGACACTCCCCCTGTACTTTTCCAGACACTCCCCCTGTACTTTACCAGGCATTCCCCCTGTACTTTACCAGGCATTCCCCCTGTACTTTACCAGGCAATTCCCCTGTACTTTACCAGGCATTCCCCCTGTACTTTACCAGACACTCCCCCTGTACTTTACCAGGCGCTCTCCCCTGTACTTTATCAGGCATTCCCCCTGTACTTTACCAGACACTCCCACTGTACTTTACCAGTCAATTCCCCTGTACTTTACCAGGCATTCCCCCTGTACTTTACCAGACACTCCCCCTTTACTTTACCAGACACTCCCCCCTGTACTTTACCAGGCAATTCCCCGGTACTTTACCAGGCAATTCCCCTGTACTTTACCAGACACTCCCACTGCACTTTACCAGGCGCTCCCCCCTGTACTTTATCAGGCATTCCCCCTGTACTTTACCAGGCATTCCCCCGATACTTTACCAGGCACTCCCCCTGTACATTACCTGGCACTCACCCTGTACTTTACCAGGCATTCCCCCTTTACTTTACCAGGCATTCCCCCTGTACTTTACCAGACACTCCCACTGCACTTTACCAGGCGCTCCCCCCTGTACTTTATCAGGCATTCCCCCTGTACTTTACCAGGTACTCCCCCTGTACTTTACCAGGCATTCCCCCTATACTTTACCAGGCACTCCCCCTGTACATTACCTGGCACTCACCCTGTACTTTACCAGGCATTCCCCCTGTACTTTACCAGGCATTCCCCCTGTACTTTACCAGACACTCCCACTGTACTTTACCAGGCACTCCCCCTGTACATTACCACACACTCCCCTGTACATTACCAGGAACTCCCCCTGTACTTTACCAGGCACTCACCCTGTACTTTACCACGCACTCCCCCTGTACTTTACCACACACTCACCCCGTACTTTACCCGGCATTCCCCCTGCACTTTGCCAGGCACTCCCCCTGTATTTTACCATGAACTCCCCCTGAACATTTCCCGGCACCCACCCTATACTTTACCAGGCATTCACCCTGTACTTTACCAGGCATTCCTCCATACTTTGCCAGGCACTCCCCCTGTACTTTATCAGGCATTCACCCTGTACTTTACCAGGCATTCCCCCTGTACTTTATCATGCATTCCCCCTGTACATTACCATGATCTCCCCCTGAACATTTCCCGGCACCCACCCTATACTTTGCCAGGCACTCCCCCTGTACTTTATCAGACATTCACCCTGTACTTTATCAGACACTCCCCCTGTACTTTACCAGACACTCCCCCTGTACTTTACCAGGCATTCCCCTGTACTTTACCAGGCATTCCCCCTGTAATTTACCAGACACTCCCCCTGTACTTTACCAGACACTCCACCTGTACTTTACCAGGCATTCCCCCTGTACTTTACCAGACACTCCCCCTGTACTTTACCAGACACTCCACCTGTACTTTACCAGGCATTCCCCCTGTACTTTACCAGTCACTCCCCCTGTACTTTACCAGGCATTCCCCCTGTACTTTATCAGGCATTCCCCCTGTACTTTACCAGTCACTCCCCCTGTACTTTACCAGGCATTCCCCCTGTACTTTACCAGGCATTCCCCCTGTACATTACCAGACACTCCCTCTGTACTTTACAAGGCACTTACCCCAAACTTTTCCTGGCACTCCCCCCGTACCTTACCAGGCACTCCCCCTGTACTTTACCAGACACTCCCCCTGTAATTTACCAGGCATTCCCCCTGTAATTTACCAGGCATTCCCCCTGTCCTTTACCAGGCATTCCCCCTGTACTTTACCAGACACTCCACCCGTACTTTACCAGGCATTCCCCCTGTAATTTACCAGACACTCCCCCTGTACTTTACCAGACACTCCCCCCTACATTACCAGGCACTCCCCCTGTACTTTACCAGACACTCCCCCGCACATTACCAGGCACTCCCCCTGTACTTTACCAGGCAATCCCCCCGTACTTTACCAGACATTCCCCCTATACTTGACCAGAAACTCCCCCCGTAACTCCCCCCGTACTTTACCAGGCATTCCATCTGTACTTTACCAGACACTCCCCCCGTACTTTACCAGTCTTTCCACCTATACTTGACCAGAAACTCCCCCCGTACTTTACCAGGCATTCCATCTGTACTTTACCAGAAACTCCCCCCGTACTTTACCAGGCATTCCATCTGTACTTTACCAGGCACTCACCCTGTACTTTACCAGGCATTCCCCCTGTACTTTACCAGGCACTCACCCTGTACTTTACCAGGCATTCCCCCGTACTTTACCAGGCACTCCCCCTGTACTTTACCAGGCATTCCCCCTGTACTTTACCAGGCACTCACCCTGTACTTTACCAGGCATTCCCCCTGTACTATACCAGGGACTCACCCTGTACTTTACCAGACACTCTCCCTGTACTTTACCAGGCATTCCCCCTGTACTTTACCAGACACTCCCCCTGTACTTTACCAGGCACTCGCCCTGTACTTTACCAGGCATTCCCCCTGTACTTTACCAGGCACTCACCCTGTACTTTACAAGGCATTCCCCCTGTACTTTACCAGACACTCCCCCTGTACTTTACCAGGCACTCACCCTGTACTTTACCAGGCATTCCCACTGTACTTTACCAGGGACTCACCCTGTACTTTACCAGATACTCTCCCTGTACATTACCAGGCATTCCCCCTGTACTTTACCAGACACTCCCCCTGTACTTTACCAGGCACTCACCCTGTACTTTACCAGGCACTCACCCTGTACTTTACCAGACACTCTCCCTGTACTTTACCAGACACTCACCCTGTACTTTACCAGGCATTCCCCCTGTACTTTACCAGGGACTCACCCTGTACTTTACCAGATACTCTCCCTGTACATTACCAGGCATTCCCCCTGTACTTTACCAGACACTCCCCCTGTACTTTACCAGACACTCTCCCTGTACTTTACCAGACACTCCCCCTGTACTTTACCAGGCACTCACCCTGTACTTTACCAGGCACTCACCCTGTACTTTACCAGACACTCTCCCTGTACTTTACCAGACACTCACCCTGTACTTTACCAGGCATTCCCCCTGTACTTTACCAGGGACTCACCCTGTACTTTACCAGATACTCTCCCTGTACATTACCAGGCATTCCCCCTGTACTTTACCAGACACTCCCCCTGTACTTTACCAGGCACTCACCCTGTACTTTACCAGGCACTCACCCTGTACTTTACCAGACACTCTCCCTGTACTTTACCAGACACTCACCCTGTACTTTACCAGGCACTCCCCCTGTACTTTACCAGGCATTCCCCCTGTACTTTACCAGACACTCCCCCTGTACTTTACCAGGCACTCACCCTGTACTTTACCAGGCACTCACCCTGTACTTTACCAGGCACTCACCCTGTACTTTACCAGACACTCTCCCTGTACTTTACCAGACACTCACCCTGTACTTTACCAGGCATTCCCCCTGTACTTTACCAGGGACTCACCCTGTACTTTACCAGATACTCTCCCTGTACATTACCAGGCATTCCCCCTGTACTTTACCAGACACTCCCCCTGTACTTTACCAGGCACTCACCCTGTACTTTACCAGGCACTCACCCTGTACTTTACCAGACACTCTCCCTGTACTTTACCAGGCATTCACCCTGTACTTTACCAGGCACTCACTCTGTACTTTACCAGACACTCCCCCTGTACTTTACCAGACACTCACCCTGTACTTTACCAGGCATTCCCCCTGTACTTTACTAGGCATTCCCCCTGTACCTTACCAGGCACACCCCCTGTACTTTACCAGGCACACCCCCTGTACTTTACCAGGCACACCCCCTGTACTTTACCAGACACTCACCCGGTACTTTACCAGGCATTCCCCCTGTACTTTACCAGGCATTCCATCTGTACTTTACCAGGCACTCCCCCTGTACTTTACCAGGCATTCCATCTGTACTTTACCAGGCACCCACCCTGTACTTTTCCTGGCACTCCCCCTGTACTTTACCAGGCACTCCCCCTGTACTTTACCAGATACTCCCCCTGTACTTTACCAGGCATTCCCCTCTTTCCTTTACAAGACACTTCCCCTGTACTTTACCAGGCACTCCCCTGTACTTTACCAGGCACTCACCCCATACTTTTCCTGGCACTCCCCCCGTACTTTACCAGACACTCCCCCTGTACTTTACCAGACACTCCCCCTGTACTTTACCAGACACACCCCCTGTACTTTACCAGGCATTCCCCCTGTACTTTACCAGGCATTCCCCCTGTACTTTACCAGGCAATTCCCCTGTACTTTACCAGGCATTCCACCTGTACTTTACCAGACACTCCCCCTGTACTTTACCAGGCGCTCCCCCCTGTACTATATCAGGCATTCCCGCTGTACTTTACCAGACACTCCCACTGTACTTTACCAGGCAATTCCCCTGTACTTTACCAGGCATTCCCCCTGTACTTTACCAGACACTCCCCCTTTACTTTACCAGACACTCCCCCTGTACTTTACCAGGCACTCCCCCCTGTACTTTACCAGGCAATTCCCCGGTACTTTACCAGGCAATTCCCCTGTACTTTACCTGGCATTCCCCCTGTACTTTACCAGACACTCCCACTGCACTTTACCAGGCGCTCCCCCCTGTACTTTATCAGGCATTCCCCCTGTACTTTACCAGGCACTCCCCCTGTACTTTACCAGGCATTCCCCCTGTACTTTACCAGGCACTCCCCCTGTACATTACCTGGCACTCACCCTGTACTTTACCAGGCATTCCCCCTGTACTTTACCAGGCATTCCCCCTGTACTTTACCAGACACTCCCACTGTACTTTACCAGGCACTCCCCCTGTACATTTCCAGGCACTCCCCCTGTACATTACCACACACTCCGCTGTACATTACCAGGAACTCCCCCTGTACTTTACCAGGCACTCACCCTGTACTTTACCACGCACTCCCCCTGTACTTTACCACACACTCACCCCTGTACATTTCCAGGCACTCCCCCTGTACATTACCACACACTCCCCTGTACATTACCAGGAACTCCCCCTGTACTTTACCAGGCATTCCCCCTGCACTTTGCCAGGCACTCCCCCTGTATTTTACCATGAACTCCCCCTGAACATTTCCCGGCACCCACCCTATACTTTACCAGGCATTCACCCTGTACTTTACCAGGCATTCCTCCATACTTTGCCAGGCACTCCCCCTGTACTTTATCAGGCATTCACCCTGTACTTTACCAGACACTCCCCCTGTACTTTACCAGACACTCCACCTGTACTTTACCAGGCATTCCCCCTGTACTTTACCAGACACTCCCCCTGTACTTTACCAGACACTCCACCTGTACTTTACCAGGCATTCCCCCTGTACTTTACCAGTCACTCCCCCTGTACTTTACCAGGCATTCCCCCTGTACTTTATCAGACATTCCCCCTGTACTTTACCAGTCACTCCCCCTGTACTTTACCAGGCATTCCCCCTGTACTTTACCAGGCATTCCCCCTGTACATTACCAGACACTCCCTCTGTACTTTACCAGGCACTTACCCCATACTTTTCCTGGCACTCCCCCCGTACTTTACCAGGCACTCCCCCTGTACTTTACCAGACACTCCCCCTGTAATTTACCAGGCATTCCCCCTGTAATTTACCAGGCATTCCCCCTGTCCTTTACCAGGCATTCCCCCTGTACTTTACCAGACACTCCACCCGTACTTTACCAGGCATTCCCCCTGTAATTTACCAGACACTCCCCCTGTACTTTACCAGACACTCCCCCCTACATTACCAGGCACTCCCCCTGTACTTTACCAGACACTCCCCCGCACATTACCAGGCACTCCCCCTGTACTTTACCAGGCAGTCCCCCCGTACTTTACCAGACATTCCCCCTATACTTGACCAGAAACTCCCCCCGTAACTCCCCCCGTACTTTACCAGGCATTCCATCTGTACTTTACCAGACACTCCCCCCGTACTTTACCAGTCTTTCCACCTATACTTGACCAGAAACTCCCCCCGTACTTTACCAGGCATTCCATCTGTACTTTACCAGAAACTCCCCCCGTACTTTACCAGGCATTCCATCTGTACTTTACCAGGCACTCACCCTGTACTTTACCAGGCATTCCCCCTGTACTTTACCAGGCACTCACCCTGTACTTTACCAGGCATTCCCCCGTACTTTACCAGGCACTCCCCCTGTACTTTACCAGGCATTCCCCCTGTACTTTACCAGGCACTCACCCTGTACTTTACCAGGCATTCCCCCTGTACTATACCAGGGACTCACCCTGTACTTTACCAGACACTCTCCCTGTACTTTACCAGGCATTCCCCCTGTACTTTACCAGACACTCCCCCTGTACTTTACCAGGCACTCGCCCTGTACTTTACCAGGCATTCCCCCTGTACTTTACCAGGCACTCACCCTGTACTTTACCAGGCATTCCCCCTGTACTTTACCAGACACTCCACCTGTACTTTACCAGGCATTCCCCCTGTACTTTACCAGACACTCCCCCTGTACTTTACCAGACACTCCACCTGTACTTTACCAGGCATTCCCCCTGTACTTTACCAGACACTCCCCCTGTACTTTACCAGACACTCCCCCTGTACTTTACCAGGCACTCACCCTGTACTTTACCAGGCATTCCCCCTGTACTTTACCAGGGACTCACCCTGTACTTTACCAGATACTCTCCCTGTACATTACCAGGCATTCCCCCTGTACTTTACCAGACACTCCCCCTGTACTTTACCAGGCACTCACCCTGTACTTTACCAGGCACTCACCCTGTACTTTACCAGACACTCTCCCTGTACTTTACCAGACACTCACCCTGTACTTTACCAGGCATTCCCCCTGTACTTTACCAGGCACTCACCCTGCACTTTACCAGGCATTCACCCTGTACTTTACCAGGCATTCCCCCTGTACTTTACCAGGCACTCCCCCTGTACTTTACCAGGCATTCACCCTGTACTTTACCAGGCATTCCCCCTGTACTTTACCAGGGACTCACCCTGTACTTTACCAGATACTCTCCCTGTACATTACCAGGCATTCCCCCTGTACTTTACCAGACACTCCCCCTGTACTTTACCAGGCACTCACCCTGTACTTTACCAGGCACTCACCCTGTACTTTACCAGACACTCGCCCTGTACTTTACCAGACACTCACCCTGTACTTTACCAGGCATTCCCCCTGTACTTTACCAGACACTCTCCCTGTACTTTACCAGACACTCACCCTGTACTTTACCAGGCATTCCCCCTGTACTTTACCAGGCACTCACCCTGCACTTTACCAGGCATTCACCCTGTACTTTACCAGGCACTCACTCTGTACTTTAACAAACACTCACCCTGTACTTTACCAGACACTCCCCCTGTACTTTACCAGACACTCACCCCGTACTTTACTAGGCATTCCCCCTGTACCTTACCAGGCACACCCCCTGTACTTTACCAGGCACACCCCCTGTACTTTACCAGGCACACCCCCTGTACTTTACCAGACACTCACCCGGTACTTTACCAGGCATTCCCCCTGTACTTTACCAGGCATTCCATCTGTACTTTACCAGGCACTCCCCCTGTACTTTACCAGGCATTCCATCTGTACTTTTCCTGGCACTCCCCCTGTACTTTACCAGGCACTCCCCCTGTACTTTACCAGATACTCCCCCTGTACTTTACCAGGCATTCCCCTCTTTCCTTTACAAGACACTTCCCCTGTACTTTACCAGGCACTCCCCTGTACTTTACCAGGCACTCACCCCATACTTTTCCTGGCACTCCCCCCGTACTTTACCAGACACTCCCCCTGTACTTTACCAGACACTCCCCCTGTACTTTACCAGGCATTCACCCTGTACTTTACCAGACACTCCCCCTGTACTTTACCAGACACACCCCCTGTACTTTACCAGGCATTCCCCCTGTACTTTACCAGGCATTCCCCCTGTACTTTACCAGGCAATTCCCCTGTACTTTACCAGGCATTCCACCTGTACTTTACCAGACACTCCCCCTGTACTTTACCAGGCGCTCCCCCCTGTACTATATCAGGCATTCCCCCTGTACTTTACCAGACACTCCCACTGTACTTTACCAGGCAATTCCCCTGTACTTTACCAGGCATTCCCCCTGTACTTTACCAGACACTCCCCCTTTACTTTACCAGACACTCCCTCTGTACTTTACCAGGCACTCCCCCCTGTACTTTACCAGGCAATTCCCCGGTACTTTACCAGGCAATTCCCCTGTACTTTACCTGGCATTCCCCCTGTACTTTACCAGACACTCCCACTGCACTTTACCAGGCGCTCCCCCCTGTACTTTATCAGGCATTCCCCCTGTACTTTACCAGGCACTCCCCCTGTACTTTACCAGGCATTCCCCCTGTACTTTACCAGGCACTCCCCCTGTACATTACCTGGCACTCACCCTGTACTTTACCAGGCATTCCCCCTGTACTTTACCAGGCATTCCCCCTGTACTTTACCAGACACTCCCACTGTACTTTACCAGGCACTCCCCCTGTACATTTCCAGGCACTCCCCCTGTACATTACCACACACTCCGCTGTACATTACCAGGAACTCCCCCTGTACTTTACCAGGCACTCACCCTGTACTTTACCACGCACTCCCCCTGTACTTTACCACACACTCACCCCTGTACATTTCCAGGCACTCCCCCTGTACATTACCACACACTCCCCTGTACATTACCAGGAACTCCCCCTGTACTTTACCAGGCATTCCCCCTGCACTTTGCCAGGCACTCCCCCTGTATTTTACCATGAACTCCCCCTGAACATTTCCCGGCACCCACCCTATACTTTACCAGGCATTCACCCTGTACTTTACCAGGCATTCCTCCATACTTTGCCAGGCACTCCCCCTGTACTTTATCAGGCATTCACCCTGTACTTTACCAGGCATTCCCCCTGTACTTTACCATGCATTCCCCCTGTACATTACCATGATCTCCCCCTGAACATTTCCCGGCACCCACCCTATACTTTGCCAGGCACTCCCCCTGTACTTTATCAGGCATTCACCCTGTACATTATCAGACACTCCCCCTGTACTTTACCAGACACTCCCCCTGTACTTTACCAGGCATTCCGCTGTACTTTACCAGACATTCCCCCTGTAATTTACCAGACACTCCCCCTGTACTTTACCAGACACTCCACCTGTACTTTACCAGGCATTCCCCCTGTACTTTACCAGACACTCCCCCTGTACTTTACCAGACACTCCACCTGTACTTTACCAGGCATTCCCCCTGTACTTTACCAGTCACTCCCCCTGTACTTTACCAGGCATTCCCCCTGTACTTTATCAGGCATTCCCCCTGTACTTTACCAGTCACTCCCCCTGTACTTTACCAGGCATTCCCCCTGTACTTTACCAGGCATTCCCCCTGTACATTACCAGACACTCCCTCTGTACTTTACCAGGCACTCACCCCATACTTTTCCTGGCACTCCCCCCGTACTTTACCAGGCACTCCCCCTGTACTTTACCAGACACTCCCCCTGTAATTTACCAGGCATTCCCCCTGTAATTTACCAGGCATTCCCCCTGTCCTTTACCAGGCATTCCCCCTGTACTTTACCAGACACTCCACCCGTACTTTACCAGGCATTCCCCTGTACTTTACCAGGCATTCCCCCTGTAATTTACCAGACACTCCCCCTGTACTTTACCAGACACTCCACCTGTACTTTACCAGGCATTCCCCCTGTACTTTACCAGACACTCCCCCTGTACTTTACCAGACACTCCACCTGTACTTTACCAGGCATTCCCCCTGTACTTTACCAGTCACTCCCCCTGTACTTTACCAGGCATTCCCCCTGTACTTTATCAGGCATTCCCCCTGTACTTTACCAGTCACTCCCCCTGTACTTTACCAGGCATTCCCCCTGTACTTTACCAGGCATTCCCCCTGTACATTACCAGACACTCCCTCTGTACTTTACCAGGCACTCACCCCATACTTTTCCTGGCACTCCCCCCGTACTTTACCAGGCACTCCCCCTGTACTTTACCAGGCATTCCCCCTGTAATTTACCAGACACTCCCCCTGTACTTTACCAGACACTCCACCTGTACTTTACCAGGCATTCCCCCTGCAATTTACCAGGCATTCCCCCTGTCCTTTACCAGGCATTCCCCCTGTACTTTACCAGACACTCCACCCGTACTTTACCAGGCATTCCCCCTGTAATTTACCAGACACTCCCCCTGTACTTTACCAGACACTCCCCCCTACATTACCAGGCACTCCCCCTGTACTTTACCAGACACTCCCCCGCACATTACCAGGCACTCCCCCTGTACTTTACCAGGCAATCCCCCCGTACTTTACCAGACTTTCCCCCTATACTTGACCAGAAACTCCCCCCGTAACTCCCCCCGTACTTTACCAGGCATTCCATCTGTACTTTACCAGACACACCCCCCGTACTTTACCAGTCTTTCCTCCTATACTTGACCAGAAACTCCCCCCGTACTTTACCAGGCATTCCATCTGTACTTTACCAGAAACTCCCCCCGTACTTTACCAGGCATTCCATCTGTACTTTACCAGGCACTCACCCTGTACTTTACCAGGCATTCCCCCGTACTTTACCAGGCATTCCCCCTGTACTTTACCAGGCACTCACCCTGTACTTTACCAGGCATTCCCCCGTACTTTACCAGGCACTCCCCCTGTACTTTACCAGGCACTCACCCTGTACTTTACCAGGCATTCCCCCGTACTTTACCAGGCACTCACCCTGTACTTTACCAGGCACTCACCCTGTACTTTACCAGGCACTCACTCTGTACTTTACCAGGCACTCACCCTGTACTTTACCAGGCATTCCCCCGTACTTTACCAGGCATTCCCCCTGTACTTTACCAGGCACTCACCCTGTACTTTACCAGGCATTCCCCCGTACTTTACCAGGCACTCCCCCTGTACTTTACCAGGCACTCACCCTGTACTTTACCAGGCATTCCCCCGTACTTTACCAGGCACTCACCCTGTACTTTACCAGGCATTCCATCTGTACTTTACCAGGCACTCACCCTGTACTTTACCAGGCACTCCCCCGTACTTTACCAGGCACTCACCCTGTACTTTACCAGGCACTCACCCTGTACTTTACCAGGCACTCACTCTGTACTTTACCAGGCACTCACCCTGTACTTTACCAGGCACTCACCCTGTACTTTACCAGGCACTCACCCTGTACTTTACCAGGCATTCCCCCTGTACTTTACCAGACACTCTCCCTGTACTTTACCAGGCACTCCCCTGTACTTTACCAGGCACTCACCCTGTACTTTACCAGACACTCCCCCTGTACTTTACCAGACACTCCACCTGTACTTTACCAGGCATTCCCCCTGTACTTTACCAGTCACTCCCCCTGTACTTTACCAGGCATTCCCCCTGTACTTTATCAGGCATTCCCCCTGTACTTTACCAGTCACTCCCCCTGTACTTTACCAGGCATTCCCCCTGTACTTTACCAGGCATTCCCCCTGTACATTACCAGACACTCCCTCTGTACTTTACCAGGCACTCACCCCATACTTTTCCTGGCACTCCCCCCGTACTTTACCAGGCACTCCCCCTGTACTTTACCAGACACTCCCCCTGTACTTTACCAGACACTCCACCCGTACTTTACCAGGCATTCCCCCTGTAATTTACCAGACACTCCCCCTGTACTTTACCAGACACTCCCCCCTACATTACCAGGCACTCCCCCTGTACTTTACCAGACACTCCCCCGCACATTACCAGGCACTCCCCCTGTACTTTACCAGGCAATCCCCCCGTACTTTACCAGACATTCCCCCTGTACTTGACCAGAAACTCCCCCCGTAACTCCCCCCGTACTTTACCAGGCATTCCATCTGTACTTTACCAGACACTCCCCCCGTACTTTACCAGTCTTTCCTCCTATACTTGACCAGAAACTCCCCCCGTACTTTACCAGGCATTCCATCTGTACTTTACCAGACACTCCCCCGTACTTTACCAGGCATTCCATCTGTACTTTACCAGGCACTCCCCCCGTACTTTACCAGGCATTCCCCCGTACTTTACCAGGCACTCCCCCTGTACTTTACCAGGCATTCCCCCTGTACTTTACCAGGCATTCCATCTGTACTTTACCAGGCACTCACCTTGTACTTTACCACGCACTCCCCCTGTACTTTACCAGGCATTCCATCTGTACTTTACCAGGCACTCACCCTGTACTTTACCAGGCATTCCATCTGTACTTTACCAGGCACTCACCCTGTACTTTACCAGGCATTCCATCTGTACTTTACCAGGCACTCACCCTGTACTTTACCAGGCACTCACCCTGTACTTTACCAGGCATTCCATCTGTACTTTACCAGGCACTCACCCTGTACTTTACCAGGCACTCACCCTGTACTTTACCAGGCACTCACCCTGTACTTTACCAGGCATTCCCCCGTACTTTACCAGGCATTCCCCCTGTACTTTACCAGGCACTCACCCTGTACTTTACCAGGCATTCCCCCTGTACTTTACCAGGGACTCACCCTGTACTTTACCAGACACTCTCCCTGTACTTTACCAGGCATTCCCCCTGTACTTTACCAGACACTCCCCCTGTACTTTACCAGGCACTCACCCTGTACTTTACCAGGCATTCCCCCTGTACTTTACCAGGCACTCACCCTGTACTTTACCAGGCATTCCCCCTGTACTTTACCAGACACTCCCCCTGTACTTTACCAGGCACTCACCCTGTACTTTACCAGGCATTCCCCCTGTACTTTACCAGACACTCCCCCTGTACTTTACCAGGCACTCACCCTGTACTTTACCAGTCACTCCCCCTGTACTTTACTAGGCATTCCCCCTGTACTTTACCAGGCACTCACCCGGTACTTTACCAAGCACTCACCCTGTACTTTACCAGGCATTCACCCTGTACTTTTCCAGGCACTCCCCCTGTACTTTACCGGACATTCCCCCTGTAATTTACCGGACATTCCCCCTGTACTTTACCAGGCATTCCCCTCTTTCCTTTACAAGACACTACCCCTGTACTTTACCAGACACTCACCCGGTACTTTACCAGGCATTACCCCTGTACTTTACCAGGCACTCCATCTGTACTTTACCAGGCACTCCCCCTGTACTTTACCAGGCATTCCATCTGTACTTTACCAGGCACTCACCCTGTACTTTTCCTGGCACTCCCCCTGTACTTTACCAGGCACTCCCCCTGTACTTTACCAGATACTCCCCCTGTACTTTACCAGGCATTCCCCTCTTTCCTTTACAAGACACTTCCCCTGTACTTTACCAGGCACTCCCCTGTACTTTACCAGGCACTCACCCCATACTTTTCCTGGCACTCCCCCCGTACTTTACCAGACACTCCCCCTGTACTTTACCAGACACTCCCCCTGTACTTTACCAGGCATTCACCCTGTACTTTACCAGACACTCCCCCTGTACTTTACCAGACACTCCCCCTGTACTTTACCAGGCAATCCCCCTGTACTTTACCAGTCATTCCCCCTGTACTTTACCAGGCAATTCCCCTGTACTTTACCAGGCATTCCCCCTGTACTTTACCAGACACTCCCCCTGTACTTTACCAGGCGCTCCCCCCTGTACTTTATCAGGCATTCCCCCTGTACTTTACCAGACACTCCCCCCGTACTTTACCAGACACTCCCCCTGTACTTTACCAGACACTCCCCCTGTACTTTACCAGGCATTCTCCCTGTACTTTACCAGACACTCCCCCTGTACTTTACCAGACACTCCCCCTGTACTTTACCAGACACTCCCCCTGTACTTTACCAGGCATTCTCCCTGTACTTTACCAGACACTCCCCCTGTACTTTACCAGACACTCCCCCTGTACTTTACCAGGCACTCCCCCTGTACTTTACCAGACACTCCCCCTGTACTTTACCAGGCATTCTCCCTGTACTTTACCAGACACTCCCCCTGTACTTTACCAGGCATTCTCCCTGTACTTTACCAGACACTCCCCCTGTACTTTACCAGGCACTCCCCCCTGTACTTTACCAGACACTCCCCCTGTACTTTACCAGACACTCCCCCTGTACTTTACCAGACACTCCCCCTGTACTTTACCAGACACTCCCCCTGTACTTTACCAGGCATTCCCCCTGTACTTTACCAGACACTCCCCCTGTACTTTACCAGACACTCCCCCTGTACTTTACCAGGCACTCCCCCTGTACTTTACCAGACACTCCCCCTGTACTTTACCAGGCATTCTCCCTGTACTTTACCAGACACTCCCCCTGTACTTTACCAGGCATTCTCCCTGTACTTTACCAGACACTCCCCCTGTACTTTACCAGGCACTCCCCCCTGTACTTTACCAGACACTCCCCCTGTACTTTACCAGACACTCCCCCTGTACTTTACCAGACACTCCCCCTGTACTTTACCAGGCATTCTCCCTGTACTTTACCAGACACTCCCCCTGTACTTTACCAGGCACTCCCCCCTGTACTTTACCAGGCAATTCCCCGGTACTTTACCAGGCAATTCCCCTGCACTTTACCAGGCGCTCCCCCCTGTACTTTATCAGGCATTCCCCCTGTACTTTACCAGGCATTCCCCCTGTACTTTACCAGACACTCCCACTGCACTTTACCAGGCGCTCCCCCCTGTACTTTATCAGGCATTCCCCCTGTACTTTACCAGGCATTCCCCCTGTACTTTACCAGGCACTCCCCCTGTACATTACCTGGCACTCACCCTGTACTTTACCAGGCATTCCCCCTGTACTTTACCAGGCATTCCCCCTGTACTTTACCAGACACTCTCACTGTACTTTACCAGGCACTCCCCCTGTACATTTCCAGGCACTCCCCCTGTACATTACCACACACTCCCCTGTACATTACCAGGAACTCCCCCTGTACTTTACCAGGCACTCACCCTGTACTTTACCACGCACTCCCCCTGTACTTTACCACACACTCACCCCGTACTTTACCAGGCATTCCCCCTGCACTTTGCCAGGCACTCCCCCTGTATTTTACCATGAACTCCCCCTGAACATTTCCCGGCACCCACCCTATACTTTACCAGGCATTCACCCTGTACTTTACCAGGCATTCCTCCATACTTTGCCAGGCACTCCCCCTGTACTTTATCAGGCATTCACCCTGTACTTTACCAGGCATTCCCCCTGTACTTTACCATGCATTCCCCCTGTACATTACCATGATCTCCCCCTGAACATTTCCCGGCACCCACCCTGTACATTACCAGGCACTCCCCCGTACTTTACCAAGCACTCACCCTGTACTTTACCAGGCACTCACCCTGTACTTTACCAGACATTCCCCTGTACTTTACCAGGCACTCACCCGGTACTTTACCAAGCACTCACCCTGTACTTTTCCAGGCACTCCCCCTGTACTTTACCGGACATTCCCCCTGTAATTTACCGGACATTCCCCCTGTACTTTACCAGGCATTCCCCTCTTTCCTTTACAAGACACTACCCCTGTACTTTACCAGACACTCACCCGGTACTTTACCAGGCATTACCCCTGTACTTTACCAGGCACTCCCTCTGTACTTTACCAGGCACTCCCCCTGTACTTTACCAGATACTCCCCCTGTACTTTACCAGGCATTCCCCTCTTTCCTTTACAAGACACTTCCCCTGTACTTTACCAGGCACTCCCCTGTACTTTACCAGGCACTCACCCCATACTTTTCCTGGCACTCCCCCCGTACTTTACCAGACACTCCCCCTGTACTTTACCAGACACTCCCCCTGTACTTTACCAGGCATTCACCCTGTACTTTACCAGACACTCCCCCTGTACTTTACCAGACACTCCCTCTGTACTTTACCAGGCAATCCCCCTGTACTTTACCAGGCATTCCCCCTGTACTTTACCAGGCAATTCCCCTGTACTTTACCAGGCATTCCCCCTGTACTTTACCAGACACTCCCCCTGTACTTTACCAGGCGCTCCCCCCTGTACTTTATCAGGCATTCCCCCTGTACTTTACCAGACACTCCCCCCGTACTTTACCAGACACTCCCCCTGTACTTTACCAGACACTCCCCCTGTACTTTACCAGGCATTCTCCCTGTACTTTACCAGACACTCCCCCTGTACTTTACCAGACACTCCCCCTGTACTTTACCAGGCATTCCCCCTGTACTTTACCAGGCAATTCCCCTGTACTTTACCAGGCATTCCCCCTGTACTTTACCAGACACTCCCCCTGTACTTTACCAGACACTCCCCCTGTACTTTACCAGGCATTCTCCCTGTACTTTACCAGACACTCCCCCTGTACTTTACCAGACACTCCCCCTGTACTTTACCAGGCACTCCCCCTGTACTTTACCAGACACTCCCCCTGTACTTTACCAGGCATTCTCCCTGTACTTTACCAGACACTCCCCCTGTACTATACCAGGCATTCTCCCTGTACTTTACCAGACACTCCCCCTGTACTTTACCAGGCACTCCCCCCTGTACTTTACCAGACACTCCCCCTGTACTTTACCAGACACTCCCCCTGTACTTTACCAGACACTCCCCCTGTACTTTACCAGACACTCCCCCTGTACTTTACCAGGCATTCTCCCTGTACTTTACCAGACACTCCCAATGTACTTTACCAGACACTCCCCCTGTACTTTACCAGACACTCCCCCTGTACTTTACCAGACACTCCCCCTGTACTTTACCAGACACTCCCCCTGTACTTTACCAGGCATTCTCCCTGTACTTTACCAGACACTCCCCCTGTACTTTACCAGACACTCCCCCTGTACTTTACCAGGCATTCTCCCTGTACTTTACCAGACATTCCCCCTGTACTTTACCAGACACTCCCCCTGTACTTTACCAGACACTCCCCCTGTACTTTACCAGACACTCCCCCTGTACTTTACCAGGCATTCTCCCTGTACTTTACCAGACACTCCCCCTGTACTTTACCAGGCACTCCCCCCTGTACTTTACCAGGCAATTCCCCGGTACTTTACCAGGCAATTCCCCTGTACTTTACCAGGCACTCCCCCTGTACTTTATCAGGCATTCCCCCTGTACTTTACCAGGCATTCCCCCTGTACTTTACCAGGCATTCCCCCTGTACTTTACCAGGCATTCCCCCTGTACTTTACCAGGCATTCCCCCTGTACTTTACCAGGCATTCCCACTGCACTTTACCAGGCGCTCCCCCCTGTACTTTATCAGGCATTCCCCCTGTACTTTACCAGGCATTCCCCCTGTACTTTACCAGGCACTCCCCCTGTACTTTACCAGGCATTCCCCCTGTACTTTACCAGACACTCTCACTGTACTTTACCAGGCACTCCCCCTGTACATTTCCAGGCACTCCCCCTGTACATTACCACACACCCCCCTGTACATTACCAGGAACTCCCCCTGTACTTTACCAGGCACTCACCCTGTACTTTACCACGCACTCACCCCGTACTTTACCAGGCATTCCCCCTGCACTTTGCCAGGCACTCCCCCTGTATTTTACCATGAACTCCCCCTGAACATTTCCCGGCACCCACCCTATACTTTACCAGGCATTCACCCTGTACTTTACCAGGCATTCCTCCATACTTTGCCAGGCACTCCCCCTGTACTTTATCAGGCATTCACCCTGTACTTTACCAGGCATTCCCCCTGTACTTTACCATGCATTCACCCTGTACATTACCATGATCTCCCCCTGAACATTTCCCGGCACCCACCCTATACTTTGCCAGGCACTCCCCCTGTACTTTATCAGGCATTCACCCTGTACTTTATCAGACACTCCCCCTGTACTTTACCAGACACTCCCCCTGTACTTTACCAGGCATTCCCCTGTACTTTACCAGGCATTCCCCCTGTAATTTACCAGACACTCACCCTGTACTTTACCAGACACTCCACCTGTACTTTACCAGGCATTCCCCCTGTACTTTACCAGACACTCCCCCTGTACTTTACCAGACACTCCACCTGTACTTTACCAGGCATTCCCCCTGTACTTTACCAGTCACTCCCCCTGTACTTTACCAGGCATTCCCCCTGTACTTTATCAGGCATTCCCCCTGTACTTTACCAGTCACTCCCCCTGTACTTTACCAGGCATTCCCCCTGTACTTTACCAGGCATTCCCCCTGTACATTACCAGACACTCCCTCTGTACTTTACCAGGCACTCACCCCATACTTTTCCTGGCACTCCCCCCGTACTTTACCAGGCACTCCCCCTGTACTTTACCAGACACTCCCCCTGTAATTTACCAGGCATTCCCACTGTAATTTACCAGGCATTCCCCCTGTCCTTTACCAGGCATTCCCCCTGTACTTTACCAGACACTCCACCCGTACTTTACCAGGCATTCCCCTGTACTTTACCAGGCATTCCCCCTGTACTTTACCAGGCATTCCCCCTGTACTTTACCAGGCATTCCCCCTGTACTTTACCAGGCATTCCCCCTGTACTTTACCAGGCATTCCCACTGCACTTTACCAGGCGCTCCCCCCTGTACTTTATCAGGCATTCCCCCTGTACTTTACCAGGCATTCCCCCTGTACTTTACCAGGCACTCCCCCTGTACTTTACCAGGCATTCCCCCTGTACTTTACCAGACACTCTCACTGTACTTTACCAGGCACTCCCCCTGTACATTTCCAGGCACTCCCCCTGTACATTACCACACACTCCCCTGTACATTACCAGGAACTCCCCCTGTACTTTACCAGGCACTCACCCTGTACTTTACCACGCACTCCCCCTGTACTTTACCACACACTCACCCCGTACTTTACCAGGCATTCCCCCTGCACTTTGCCAGGCACTCCCCCTGTATTTTACCATGAACTCCCCCTGAACATTTCCCGGCACCCACCCTATACTTTACCAGGCATTCACCCTGTACTTTACCAGGCATTCCTCCATACTTTGCCAGGCACTCCCCCTGTACTTTATCAGGCATTCACCCTGTACTTTACCAGGCATTCCCCCTGTACTTTACCATGCATTCCCCCTGTACATTACCATGATCTCCCCCTGAACATTTCCCGGCACCCACCCTATACTTTGCCAGGCACTCCCCCTGTACTTTATCAGGCATTCACCCTGTACTTTATCAGACACTCCCCCTGAACTTTACCAGACACTCCCCCTGTACTTTACCAGGCATTCCCCTGTACTTTACCAGGCATTCCCCCTGTAATTTACCAGACACTCACCCTGTACTTTACCAGACACTCCACCTGTACTTTACCAGGCATTCCCCCTGTACTTTACCAGTCACTCCCCCTGTACTTTACCAGACACTCCACCTGTACTTTACCAGGCATTCCCCCTGTACTTTACCAGTCACTCCCCCTGTACTTTACCAGGCATTCCCCCTGTCCTTTATCAGGCATTCCCCCTGTACTTTACCAGTCACTCCCCCTGTACTTTACCAGGCATTCCCCCTGTACTTTACCAGGCATTCCCCCTGTACATTACCAGACACTCCCTCTGTACTTTACCAGGCACTCACCCCATACTTTTCCTGGCACTCCCCCCGTACTTTACCAGGCACTCCCCCTGTACTTTACCAGACACTCCCCCTGTAATTTACCAGGCATTCCCACTGTAATTTACCAGGCATTCCCCCTGTCCTTTACCAGGCATTCCCCCTGTACTTTACCAGACACTCCACCCGTACTTTACCAGGCATTCCCCTGTACTTTACCAGGCATTCCCCCTGTAATTTACCAGACACTCCCCCTGTACTTTACCAGACACTCCACCTGTACTTTACCAGGCATTCCCCCTGTACTTTACCAGACACTCCCCCTGTACTTTACCAGACACTCCACCTGTACTTTACCAGGCATTCCCCCTGTACTTTACCAGTCACTCCCCCTGTACTTTACCAGGCATTCCCCCTGTACTTTATCAGGCATTCCCCCTGTACTTTACCAGTCACTCCCCCTGTACTTTACCAGGCATTCCCCCTGTACTTTACCAGGCATTCCCCCTGTACATTACCAGACACTCCCTCTGTACTTTACCAGGCACTCACCCCATACTTTTCCTGGCACTCCCCCCGTACTTTACCAGGCACTCCCCCTGTACTTTACCAGACACTCCCCCTGTAATTTACCAGGCATTCCCCCTGTAATTTACCAGGCATTCCCCCTGTCCTTTACCAGGCATTCCCCCTGTACTTTACCAGACACTCCACCCGTACTTTACCAGGCATTCCCCCTGTAATTTACCAGGCACTCCCCCTGTACTTTACCAGACACTCCCCCGCACATTACCAGGCACTCCCCCTGTACTTTACCAGGCAATCCCCCCGTACTTTACCAGACATTCCCCCGATACTTGACCAGAAACTCCCCCCGTAACTCCCCCCGTACTTTACCAGGCATTCCATCTGTACTTTACCAGACACTCCCCCCGTACTTTACCAGTCTTTCCTCCTATACTTGACCAGAAACTCCCCCCGTACTTTACCAGGCATTCCATCTGTACTTTACCAGAAACTCCCCCCGTACTTTACCAGGCATTCCATCTGTACTTTACCAGGCACTCACCCTGTACTTTACCAGGCATTCCCCGTACTTTACCAGGCATTCCCCCTGTACTTTACCAGGCACTCACCCTGTACTTTACCAGGCATTCCCCCGTACTTTACCAGGCACTCCCCCTGTACTTTACCAGGCACTCACCCTGTACTTTACCAGGCATTCCCCCGTACTTTACCAGGCACTCACCCTGTACTTTACCAGGCATTCCATCTGTACTTTACCAGGCACTCACCCTGTACTTTACCAGGCACTCCCCCCTACTTTACCAGGCACTCACCCTGTACTTTACCAGTCACTCCCCCTGTACTTTACCAGGCATTCCCCCTGTACTTTATCAGGCATTCCCCCTGTACTTTACCAGTCACTCCCCCTGTACTTTACCAGGCATTCCCCCTGTACTTTACCAGGCATTCCCCCTGTACATTACCAGACACTCCCTCTGTACTTTACCAGGCACTCACCCCATACTTTTCCTGGCACTCCCCCCGTACTTTACCAGGCACTCCCCCTGTACTTTACCAGGCATTCCCCCTGTAATTTACCAGACACTCCCCCTGTACTTTACCAGACACTCACCCTGTACTTTACCAGGCATTCCCCCTGTACTTTACCAGACACTCCCCCTGTACTTTACCAGACACTCCACCAGTACTTTACCAGGCATTCCCCCTGTACTTTACCAGTCACTCCCCCTGTACTTTACCAGGCATTCCCCCTGTACTTTATCAGGCATTCCCCCTGTACTTTACCAGTCACTCCCCCTGTACTTTACCAGGCATTCCCCCTGTACTTTACCAGGCATTCCCCCTGTACATTACCAGACACTCCCTCTGTACTTTACCAGGCACTCACCCCATACTTTTCCTGGCACTCCCCCCGTACTTTACCAGGCACTCCCCCTGTAATTTACCAGACACTCCCCCTGTAATTTACCAGGCATTCCCACTGTAATTTACCAGGCATTCCCCCTGTCCTTTACCAGGCATTCCCCCTGTACTTTACCAGACACTCCACCCGTACTTTACCAGGCATTCCCCTGTACTTTACCAGGCATTCCCCCTGTAATTTACCAGACACTCCCCCTGTACTTTACCAGACACTCCACCTGTACTTTACCAGGCATTCCCCCTGTACTTTACCAGACACTCCCCCTGTACTTTACCAGACACTCCACCTGTACTTTACCAGGCATTCCCCCTGTACTTTACCAGTCACTCCCCCTGTACTTTACCAGGCATTCCCCCTGTACTTTATCAGGCATTCCCCCTGTACTTTACCAGTCACTCCCCCTGTACTTTACCAGGCATTCCCCCTGTACTTTACCAGGCATTCCCCCTGTACATTACCAGACACTCCCTCTGTACTTTACCAGGCACTCACCCCATACTTTTCCTGGCACTCCCCCCGTACTTTACCAGGCACTCCCCCTGTACTTTACCAGACACTCCCCCTGTAATTTACCAGGCATTCCCCCTGTAATTTACCAGGCATTCCCCCTGTCCTTTACCAGGCATTCCCCCTGTACTTTACCAGACACTCCACCCGTACTTTACCAGGCATTCCCCCTGTAATTTACCAGACACTCCCCCTGTACTTTACCAGACACTCCCCCCTACATTACCAGGCACTCCCCCTGTACTTTACCAGACACTCCCCCGCACATTACCAGGCACTCCCCCTGTACTTTACCAGGCAATCCCCCCGTACTTTACCAGACATTCCCCCGATACTTGACCAGAAACTCCCCCCGTACTTTACCAGGCATTCCATCTGTACTTTACCAGGCACTCACCCTGTACTTTACCAGGCATTCCCCCGTACTTTACCAGGCATTCCCCCTGTACTTTACCAGGCACTCACCCTGTACTTTACCAGGCATTCCCCCGTACTTTACCAGGCACTCACCCTGTACTTTACCAGGCATTCCATCTGTACTTTACCAGGCACTCACCCTGTACTTTACCAGGCACTCCCCCGTACTTTACCAGGCACTCACCCTGTACTTTACCAGGCACTCACCCTGTACTTTACCAGGCACTCACTCTGTACTTTATCAGGCATTCACCCTGTACTTTATCAGACACTCCCCCTGTTCTTTACCAGACACTCCCCCTGTACTTTACCAGGCATTCCCCTGTACTTTACCAGGCATTCCCCCTGTAATTTACCAGACACTCCCCCTGTACTTTACCAGACACTCCACCTGTACTTTACCAGGCATTCCCCCTGTACTTTACCAGACACTCCCCCTGTACTTTACCAGACATTGCACCTGTACTTTACCAGGCATTCCCCCTGTACTTTACCAGTCACTCCCCCTGAACTTTACCAGGCATTCCCCCTGTACTTTATCAGGCATTCCCCCTGTACTTTACCAGTCACTCCCCCTGTACTTTACCAGGCATTCCCCCTGTACTTTACCAGGCATTCCCCCTGTACATTACCAGACACTCCCTCTGTACTTTACCAGGCACTCACCCCATACTTTTCCTGGCACTCCCCCCGTACTTTACCAGGCACTCCCCCTGTACTTTACCAGACACTCCCCCTGTAATTTACCAGGCATTCCCCCTGTAATTTACCAGGCATTCCCCCTGTCCTTTACCAGGCATTCCCCCTGTACTTTACCAGACACTCCACCCGTACTTTCCCAGGCATTCCCCCTGTAATTTACCAGACACTCCCCCTGTACTTTACCAGACACTCCCCCCTACATTACCAGGCACTCCCCCTGTACTTTACCAGACACTCCCCCTGTAATTTACCAGGCATTCCCCCTGTAATTTACCAGGCATTCCCCCTGTCCTTTACCAGGCATTCCCCCTGTACTTTACCAGACACTCCACCCGTACTTTCCCAGGCATTCCCCCTGTAATTTACCAGACACTCCCCCTGTACTTTACCAGACACTCCCCCCTACATTACCAGGCAATCCCCCCGTACTTTACCAGACATTCCCCCTATACTTGACCAGAAACTCCCCCCGTAACTCCCCCCGTACTTTACCAGGCATTCCATCTGTACTTTACCAGACACTCCCCCCGTACTTTACCAGTCTTTCCTCCTATACTTGACCAGAAACTCCCCCCGTACTTTACCAGGCATTCCATCTGTACTTTACCAGACACTCCCCCCGTACTTTACCAGGCATTCCATCTGTACTTTACCAGGCACTCACCCTGTACTTTACCAGGCATTCCCCCGTACTTTACCAGGCATTCCATCTGTATTTTACCAGGCACTCACCCTGTACTTTACCAGGCATTCCCCCTGTACTTTACCAGGCATTCCATCTGTACTTTACCAGGGACTCACCCTGTACTTTACCAGGCACTCCCCCGTACTTTACCAGGCACTCACCCTGTACTTTACCAGGCACTCACCCTGTACTTTACCAGGCATTCCATCTGTACTTTACCAGGCACTCACCCTGTACTTTACCAGGCATTCCCCCTGTACTTTACCAGGCACTCACCCTGTACTTTACCAGGCATTCCCCCGTACTTTACCAGGCACTCCCCCTGTACTTTACCAGGCATTCCCCCTGTACTTTACCAGGCACTCACCCTGTACTTTACCAGGCATTCCCCTGTACTTTACCAGACACTCCCCCTGTACTTTACCAGACACTCCACCTGTACTTTACCAGGCATTCCCCCTGTACTTTACCAGTCACTCCCCCTGTACTTTACCAGGCATTCCCCCTGTACTTTATCAGGCATTCCCCCTGTACTTTACCAGTCACTCCCCCTGTACTTTACCAGGCATTCCCCCTGTACTTTACCAGGCATTCCGCCTGTACATTACCAGACACTCCCTCTGTACTTTACCAGGCACTCACCCCATACTTTTCCTGGCACTCCCCCCGTACTTTACCAGGCACTCCCCCTGTACTTTACCAGACACTCCCCCTTTAATTTACCAGGCATTCCCACTGTAATTTACCAGGCATTCCCCCTGTCCTTTACCAGGCATTCCCCCTGTACTTTACCAGACACTCCACCCGTACTTTACCAGGCATTCCCCTGTACTTTACCAGGCATTCCCCCTGTAATTTTCCAGACACTCCCCCTGTACTTTACCAGACACTCCACCTGTACTTTACCAGGCATTCCCCCTGTACTTTACCAGACACTCCCCCTGTACTTTACCAGACACTCCACCTGTACTTTACCAGGCATTCCCCCTGTACTTTACCAGTCACTCCCCCTGTACTTTACCAGGCATTCCCCCTGTACTTTATCAGGCATTCCCCCTGTACTTTACCAGTCACTCCCCCTGTACTTTACCAGGCATTCCCCCTGTACTTTACCAGGCATTCCCCCTGTAAATTACCAGACACTCCCTCTGTACTTTACCAGGCACTCACCCCATACTTTTCCTGGCACTCCCCCCGTACTTTACCAGGCACTCCCCCTGTACTTTACCAGACACTCCCCCTGTAATTTACCAGGCATTCCCCCTGTAATTTACCAGGCATTCCCCCTGTCCTTTACCAGGCATTCCCCCTGTACTTTACCAGACACTCCACCCGTACTTTACCAGGCATTCCCCCTGTAATTTACCAGACACTCCCCCTGTACTTTACCAGACACTCCCCCCTACATTACCAGGCACTCCCCCTGTACTTTACCAGACACTCCCCCGCACATTACCAGGCACTCCCCCTGTACTTTACCAGGCAATCCCCCCGTACTTTACCAGACATTCCCCCTATACTTGACCAGAAACCCCCCCCGTAACTCCCCCCGTACTTTACCAGGCATTCCATCTGTACTTTACCAGACACTCCCCCCGTACTTTACCAGTCTTTCCTCCTATACTTGACCAGAAACTCCCCCCGTACTTTACCAGGCATTCCATCTGTACTTTACCAGAAACTCCCCCCGTACTTTACCAGGCATTCCATCTGTACTTTACCAGGCACTCACCCTGTACTTTACCAGGCATTCCCCCGTACTTTACCAGGCATTCCCCCTGTACTTTACCAGGCACTCACCCTGTACTTTACCAGGCATTCCCCCGTACTTTACCAGGCACTCCCCCTGTACTTTACCAGGCACTCACCCTGTACTTTACCAGGCATTCCCCCGTACTTTACCAGGCACTCACCCTGTACTTTACCAGGCATTCCATCTGTACTTTACCAGGCACTCACCCTGTACTTTACCAGGCACTCCCCCGTACTTTACCAGGCACTCACCCTGTACTTTACCAGGCACTCACCCTGTACTTTACCAGGCATTCTCCCTGTACTTTACCAGGCACTCCCCCTGTACTTTACCAGACACTCCCCCTGTACTTTACCAGACACTCTCCCTGTACTTTACCAGGCACTCCCCCGTACTTTACCAGGCACTCCCCCTGTACTTTACCAGACACTCCCCCTGTACTTTACCAGGCATTCTCCCTGTACTTTACCAGACACTCCCCCTGTACTTTACCAGACACTCCCCCTGTACTTTACCAGGCATTCTCCCTGTACTTTACCAGACACTCCCCCTGTACTTTACCAGGCACTCACCCTGTACTTTACCAGGCACTCACCCTGTACTTTACCAGGCACTCCCCCTGTACTTTACCAGACACTCTCCCTGTACTTTACCAGGCACTCCCCCGTACTTTACCAGGCACTCCCCCTGTACTTTACCAGACACTCCCCCTGTACTTTACCAGGCATTCTCCCTGTACTTTACCAGACACTCCCCCTGTACTTTACCAGGCACTCCCCCCTGTACTTTACCAGGCATTCCCCCTGTACTTTACCAGGCACTCCCACTGCACTTTACCAGGCGCTCCCCCCTGTACTTTACCAGGCAATTCCCCTGTACTTTACCAGGCATTCCCCCTGTACTTTACCAGACACTCCCACTGCACTTTACCAGGCGCTCCCCCCTGTACTTTATCAGGCATTCCCCCTGTACTTTACCAGGCATTCCCCCTGTACTTTACCAGACACTCCCACTGCACTTTACCAGGCGCTCCCCCCTGTACTTTATCAGGCATTCCCCCTGTACTTTACCAGGCATTCCCCCTGTACTTTACCAGGCACTCCCCCTGTACATTACCTGGCACTCACCCTGTACTTTACCAGGCATTCCCCCTGTACTTTACCAGGCATTCCCCCTGTACTTTACCAGACACTCTCACTGTACTTTACCAGGCACTCCCCCTGTACATTTCCAGGCACTCCCCCTGTACATTACCACACACTCCCCTGTACATTACCAGGAACTCCCCCTGTACTTTACCAGGCACTCACCCTGTACTTTACCACGCACTCCCCCTGTACTTTACCACACACTCACCCCGTACTTTACCAGGCATTCCCCCTGCACTTTGCCAGGCACTCCCCCTGTATTTTACCATGAACTCCCCCTGAACATTTCCCGGCACCCACCCTATACTTTACCAGGCATTCCCCCTGTACTTTACCAGGCATTCCCCCTGTACTTTACCAGACACTCTCACTGTACTTTACCAGGCACTCCCCCTGTACATTTCCAGGCACTCCCCCTGTACATTACCACACACTCCCCTGTACATTACCAGGAACTCCCCCTGTACTTTACCAGGCACTCACCCTGTACTTTACCACGCACTCCCCCTGTACTTTACCACACACTCACCCCGTACTTTACCAGGCATTCCCCCTGCACTTTGCCAGGCACTCCCCCTGTATTTTACCATGAACTCCCCCTGAACATTTCCCGGCACCCACCCTATACTTTACCAGGCATTCACCCTGTACTTTACCAGGCATTCCTCCATACTTTGCCAGGCACTCCCCCTGTACTTTATCAGGCATTCACCCTGTACTTTACCAGGCATTCCCCCTGTACTTTACCATGCATTCCCCCTGTACATTACCATGATCTCCCCCTGAACATTTCCCGGCACCCACCCTATACTTTGCCAGGCACTCCCCCTGTACTTTATCAGGCATTCACCCTGTACTTTATCAGACACTCCCCCTGTACTTTACCAGACACTCCCCCTGTACTTTACCAGGCATTCCCCTGTACTTTACCAGGCATTCCCCCTGTAATTTACCAGACACTCACCCTGTACTTTACCAGACACTCCACCTGTACTTTACCAGGCATTCCCCCTGTACTTTACCAGACACTCCCCCTGTACTTTACCAGACACTCCACCTGTACTTTACCAGGCATTCCCCCTGTACTTTACCAGTCACTCCCCCTGTACTTTACCAGGCATTCCCCCTGTACTTTATCAGGCATTCCCCCTGTACTTTACCAGTCACTCCCCCTGTACTTTACCAGGCATTCCCCCTGTACTTTACCAGGCATTCCCCCTGTACATTACCAGACACTCCCTCTGTACTTTACCAGGCACTCACCCCATACTTTTCCTGGCACTCCCCCCGTACTTTACCAGGCACTCCCCCTGTACTTTACCAGACACTCCCCCTGTAATTTACCAGGCATTCCCACTGTAATTTACCAGGCATTCCCCCTGTCCTTTACCAGGCATTCCCCCTGTACTTTACCAGACACTCCACCCGTACTTTACCAGGCATTCCCCTGTACTTTACCAGGCATTCCCCCTGTAATTTACCAGACACTCCCCCTGTACTTTACCAGACACTCCACCTGTACTTTACCAGGCATTCCCCCTGTACTTTACCAGACACTCCCCCTGTACTTTACCAGACACTCCACCTGTACTTTACCAGGCATTCCCCCTGTACTTTACCAGTCACTCCCCCTGTACTTTACCAGGCATTCCCCCTGTACTTTATCAGGCATTCCCCCTGTACTTTACCAGTCACTCCCCCTGTACTTTACCAGGCATTCCCCCTGTACTTTACCAGGCATTCCCCCTGTACATTACCAGACACTCCCTCTGTACTTTACCAGGCATTCCCCCTGTAATTTACCAGGCATTCCCCCTGTCCTTTACCAGGCATTCCCCCTGTACTTTACCAGACACTCCACCCGTACTTTACCAGGCATTCCCCCTGTAATTTACCAGACACTCCCCCTGTACTTTACCAGGCACTCACCCCATACTTTTCCTGGCACTCCCCCCGTACTTTACCAGGCACTCCCCCTGTACTTTACCAGACACTCCCCCTGTAATTTACCAGGCATTCCCCCTGTAATTTACCAGGCATTCCCCCTGTCCTTTACCAGGCATTCCCCCTGTACTTTACCAGACACTCCACCCGTACTTTACCAGGCATTCCCCCTGTAATTTACCAGACACTCCCCCTGTACTTTACCAGACACTCCCCCCTACATTACCAGGCACTCCCCCTGTACTTTACCAGACACTCCCCCGCACATTACCAGGCACTCCCCCTGTACTTTACCAGGCAATCCCCCCGTACTTTACCAGACATTCCCCCGATACTTGACCAGAAACTCCCCCCGTAACTCCCCCCGTACTTTACCAGGCATTCCATCTGTACTTTACCAGACACTCCCCCCGTACTTTACCAGTCTTTCCTCCTATACTTGACCAGAAACTCCCCCCGTACTTTACCAGGCATTCCATCTGTACTTTACCAGAAACTCCCCCCGTACTTTACCAGGCATTCAATCTGTACTTTACCAGGCACTCACCCTGTACTTTACCAGGCACTCACCCGTACTTTACCAGGCACTCCCCCTGTACTTTACCAGGCACTCACCCTGTACTTTACCAGGCATTCCCCCGTACTTTACCAGGCACTCCCCCTGTACTTTACCAGGCACTCACCCTGTACTTTACCAGGCATTCCCCCGTACTTTACCAGGCACTCACCCTGTACTTTACCAGGCATTCCATCTGTACTTTACCAGGCACTCACCCTGTACTTTACCAGGCATTCCCCCTGTACTTTACCAGGCACTCACCCTGTACTTTACCAGGCATTCCCCCGTACTTTACCAGGCACTCCCTCTGTACTTTACCAGGCACTCCCCCCTACTTTACCAGGCACTCACCCTGTACTTTACCAGTCACTCCCCCTGTACTTTACCAGGCTTTCCCCCTGTACTTTATCAGGCATTCCCCCTGTACTTTACCAGTCACTCCCCCTGTACTTTACCAGGCATTCCCCCTGTACTTTACCAGGCATTCCCCCTGTACATTACCAGACACTCCCTCTGTACTTTACCAGGCACTCACCCCATACTTTTCCTGGCACTCCCCCCGTACTTTACCAGGCACTCCCCCTGTACTTTACCAGGCATTCCCCCTGTAATTTACCAGACACTTCCCCTGTACTTTACCAGACACTCCACCTGTACTTTACCAGGCATTCCCCCTGTACTTTACCAGACACTCCCCCTGTACTTTACCAGACACTCCACCTGTACTTTACCAGGCATTCCCCCTGTACTTTACCAGTCACTCCCCCTGTACTTTACCAGGCATTCCCCCTGTACTTTATCAGGCATTCCCCCTGTACTTTACCAGTCACTCCCCCTGTACTTTACCAGGCATTCCCCCTGTACTTTACCAGGCATTCCCCCTGTACATTACCAGACACTCCCTCTGTACTTTACCAGGCACTCACCCCATACTTTTCCTGGCACTCCCCCCGTACTTTACCAGGCACTCCCCCTGTACTTTACCAGACACTCCCCCTGTAATTTACCAGGCATTCCCACTGTAATTTACCAGGCATTCCCCCTGTCCTTTACCAGGCATTCCCCCTGTACTTTACCAGACACTCCACCCGTACTTTACCAGGCATTCCCCTGTACTTTACCAGGCATTCCCCCTGTAATTTACCAGACACTCCCCCTGTACTTTACCAGACACTCCACCTGTACTTTACCAGACACTCCCCCTGTACTTTACCAGACACTCCACCTGTACTTTACCAGGCATTCCCCCTGTACTTTACCAGTCACTCCCCCTGTACTTTACCAGGCATTCCCCCTGTACTTTATCAGGCATTCCCCCTGTACTTTACCAGTCACTCCCCCTGTACTTTACCAGGCATTCCCCCTGTACTTTACCAGGCATTCCCCCTGTACTTTACCAGGCATTCCCCCTGTACATTACCAGACACTCCCTCTGTACTTTACCAGGCACTCACCCCATACTTTTCCTGGCACTCCCCCCGTACTTTACCAGGCACTCCCCCTGTACTTTACCAGACACTCCCCCTGTAATTTACCAGGCATTCCCCCTGTAATTTACCAGGCATTCCCCCTGTCCTTTACCAGGCATTCCCCCTGTACTTTACCAGACACTCCACCCGTACTTTACCAGGCATTCCCCCTGTAATTTACCAGACACTCCCCCTGTACTGTACCAGACACTCCCCCCTACGTTACCAGGCACTCCCCCTGTATTTTACCAGACACTCCCCCGCACATTACCAGGCACTCCCCCTGTACTTTACCAGGCAATCCCCCCGTACTTTACCAGACATTCCCCCGATACTTGACCAGAAACTCCCCCCGTAACTCCCCCCGTACTTTACCAGGCATTCCATCTGTACTTTACCAGAAACTCCCCCCGTACTTTACCAGGCATTCCATCTGTACTTTACCAGAAACTCCCCCCGTACTTTACCAGGCATTCCATCTGTACTTTACCAGGCACTCACCCTGTACTTTACCAGGCATTCCCCCGTACTTTACCAGGCATTCCCCCTGTACTTTACCAGGCACTCACCCTGTACTTTACCAGGCATTCCCCCGTACTTTACCAGGCACTCCCCCTGTACTTTACCAGGCACTCACCCTGTACTTTACCAGGCATTCCCCCTGTACTTTACCAGGCACTCACCCTGTACTTTACCAGGCATTCCCCCGTACTTTACCAGGCACTCCCCCTGTACTTTACCAGGCACTCACCCTGTACTTTACCAGGCACTCCCCCTGTACTTTACCAGGCACTCCCCCTGTACTTTACCAGGCACTCACCCTGTACTTTACCAGACACTCCCCCTGTACTTTACCAGGCACTCACCCTGTACTTTACCAGGCATTCCCCCTGTACTTTACCAGGCACTCACCCTGTACTTTACCAGGCATTCCATCTGTACTTTACCAGGCACTCACTCTGTACTTTACCAGGCACTCACCCTGTACTTTACCAGGCATTCCCCCTGTACTTTACCAGGCACTCACCCTGTACTTTACCAGGCATTCCATCTGTACTTTACCAGGCACTCACCCTGTACTTTACCAGGCACTCACCCTGTACTTTACCAGGCACTCACCCTGTACTTTACCAGGCATTCCATCTGTACTTTACCAGGCACTCACCCTGTACTTTACCAGGCACTCACCCTGTACTTTACCAGGCACTCACCCTGTACTTTACCAGGCACTCCCCCTGTACTTTATCAGGCATTCACCCTGTACTTTATCAGACACTCCCCCTGTACTTTACCAGACACTCCCCCTGTACTTTACCAGGCATTCCCCTGTACTTTACCAGGCATTCCCCCTGTAATTTACCAGACACTCCCCCTGTACTTTACCAGACCCTCCACCTGTCCTTTACCAGGCATTCCCCCTGTACTTTACCAGACATTGCACCTGTACTTTACCAGGCATTCCCCCTGTACTTTACCAGTCACTCCCCCTGAACTTTACCAGGCATTCCCCCTGTACTTTATCAGGCATTCCCCCTGTACTTTACCAGTCACTCCCCCTGTACTTTACCAGGCATTCCCCCTGTACTTTACCAGGCATTCCCCCTGTACATTACCAGACACTCCCTCTGTACTTTACCAGGCACTCACCCCATACTTTTCCTGGCACTCCCCCCGTACTTTACCAGGCACTCCCCCTGTACTTTACCAGACACTCCCCCTGTAATTTACCAGGCATTCCCCCTGTAATTTACCAGGCATTCCCCCTGTCCTTTACCAGGCATTCCCCCTGTACTTTACCAGACACTCCACCCGTACTTTCCCAGGCATTCCCCCTGTAATTTACCAGACACTCCCCCTGTACTTTACCAGACACTCCCCCCTACATTACCAGGCACTCCCCCTGTACTTTACCAGACACTCCCCCTGTAATTTACCAGGCATTCCCCCTGTAATTTACCAGGCATTCCCCCTGTCCTTTACCAGGCATTCCCCCTGTACTTTACCAGACACTCCACCCGTACTTTCCCAGGCATTCCCCCTGTAATTTACCAGACACTCCCCCTGTACTTTACCAGACACTCCCCCCTACATTACCAGGCAATCCCCCCGTACTTTACCAGACATTCCCCCTATACTTGACCAGAAACTCCCCCCGTAACTCCCCCCGTACTTTACCAGGCATTCCATCTGTACTTTACCAGACACTCCCCCCGTACTTTACCAGTCTTTCCTCCTATACTTGACCAGAAACTCCCCCCGTACTTTACCAGGCATTCCATCTGTACTTTACCAGACACTCCCCCCGTACTTTACCAGGCATTCCATCTGTACTTTACCAGGCACTCACCCCGTACTTTACCAGGCATTCCAACTGTACTTTACCAGGCACTCACCCTGTACTTTACCAGGCATTCCCCCTGTACTTTACCAGGCATTCCATCTGTACTTTACCAGGGACTCACCCTGTACTTTACCAGGCACTCCCCCGTACTTTACCAGGCACTCACCCTGTACTTTACCAGGCACTCACCCTGTACTTTACCAGGCATTCCATCTGTACTTTACCAGGCACTCACCCTGTACTTTACCAGGCATTCCCCCTGTACTTTACCAGGCACTCACCCTGTACTTTACCAGGCATTCCCCCGTACTTTACCAGGCACTCCCCCTGTACTTTACCAGGCATTCCCCCTGTACTTTACCAGGCACTCACCCTGTACTTTACCAGGCATTCCCCTGTACTTTACCAGACACTCCCCCTGTACTTTACCAGACACTCCACCTGTACTTTACCAGGCATTCCCCCTGTAGTTTACCAGTCACTCCCCCTGTACTTTACCAGGCATTCCCCCTGTACTTTATCAGGCATTCCCCCTGTACTTTACCAGTCACTCCCCCTGTACTTTACCAGGCATTCCCCCTGTACTTTACCAGGCATTCCGCCTGTACATTACCAGACACTCCCTCTGTACTTTACCAGGCACTCACCCCATACTTTTCCTGGCACTCCCCCCGTACTTTACCAGGCACTCCCCCTGTACTTTACCAGACACTCCCCCTGTACTTTACCAGGCATTCCCACTGTAATTTACCAGGCATTCCCCCTGTCCTTTACCAGGCATTCCCCCTGTACTTTACCAGACACTCCACCCGTACTTTACCAGGCATTCCCCTGTACTTTACCAGGCATTCCCCCTGTAATTTTCCAGACACTCCCCCTGTACTTTACCAGACACTCCACCTGTACTTTACCAGGCATTCCCCCTGTACTTTACCAGACACTCCCCCTGTACTTTACCAGACACTCCACCTGTACTTTACCAGGCATTCCCCCTGTACTTTACCAGTCACTCCCCCTGTACTTTACCAGGCATTCCCCCTGTACTTTATCAGGCATTCCCCCTGTACTTTACCAGTCACTCCCCCTGTACTTTACCAGGCATTCCCCCTGTACTTTACCAGGCATTCCCCCTGTAAATTACCAGACACTCCCTCTGTACTTTACCAGGCACTCACCCCATACTTTTCCTGGCACTCCCCCCGTACTTTACCAGGCACTCCCCCTGTACTTTACCAGACACTCCCCCTGTAATTTACCAGGCATTCCCCCTGTAATTTACCAGGCATTCCCCCTGTCCTTTACCAGGCATTCCCCCTGTACTTTACCAGACACTCCACCCGTACTTTACCAGGCATTCCCCCTGTAATTTACCAGACACTCCCCCTGTACTTTACCAGACACTCCCCCCTACATTACCAGGCACTCCCCCTGTACTTTACCAGACACTCCCCCGCACATTACCAGGCACTCCCCCTGTACTTTACCAGGCAATCCCCCCGTACTTTACCAGACATTCCCCCTATACTTGACCAGAAACCCCCCCCCGTAACTCCCCCCGTACTTTACCAGGCATTCCATCTGTACTTTACCAGACACTCCCCCCGTACTTTACCAGTCTTTCCTCCTATACTTGACCAGAAACTCCCCCCGTACTTTACCAGGCATTCCATCTGTACTTTACCAGAAACTCCCCCCGTACTTTACCAGGCATTCCATCTGTACTTTACCAGGCACTCACCCTGTACTTTACCAGGCATTCCCCCGTACTTTACCAGGCACTCACCCTGTACTTTACCAGGCATTCCCCCTGTACTTTACCAGGCACTCACCCTGTACTTTACCAGGCATTCCATCTGTACTTTACCAGGCACTCCCCCTGTACTTTACCAGGCATTCCCCCGTACTTTACCAGGCATTCCCCCTGTACTTTACCAGGCACTCACCCTGTACTTTACCAGGCATTCCCCCGTACTTTACCAGGCACTCCCCCTGTACTTTACCAGGCACTCACCCTGTACTTTACCAGGCATTCCATCTGTACTTTACCAGGCACTCACCCTGTACTTTACCAGGCATTCCCCCGTACTTTACCAGGCACTCCCCCTGTACTTTACCAGGCACTCACCCTGTACTTTACCAGGCATTCCCCCTGTACTTTACCAGGCACTCACCCTGTACTTTACCAGGCACTCACCCTGTACTTTACCAGGCACTCCCCCTGTACATTACCACACACTCACTCTGTACTTTACCAGACACTCCCCCTGTACTTTACCAGGCACTCACCCTGTACTTTACCAGGCACTCACCCTGTACTTTACCAGGCACTCACCCTGTACTTTACCAGGCATTCCCCCGTACTTTACCAGGCATTCCCCCGTACTTTACCAGGCACTCACCCTGTACTTTACCAGGCACTCACCCTGTACTTTACCAGGCACTCACCCTGTACTTTACCAGGCACTCACCCTGTACTTTACCAGGCATTCCCCCGTACTTTACCAGGCACTCACCCTGTACTTTACCAGGCATTCCATCTGTACTTTACCAGGCACTCACTCTGTACTTTACCAGACACTCCCCCTGTACTTTACCAGGCACTCACCCTGTACTTTACCAGGCATTCCCCCGTACTTTACCAGGCACTCACCCTGTACTTTACCAGGCATTCCATCTGTACTTTACCAGACACTCCCCCTGTACTTTACCAGGCACTCACCCTGTACTTTACCAGGCACTCACTCTGTACTTTACCAGGCACTCACCCCGTACTTTACCAGGCATTCCCCCTGCACTTTGCCAGGCACTCCCCCTGTATTTTACCATGAACTCCCCCTGAACATTTCCCGGCACCCACCCTATACTTTACCAGGCATTCACCCTGTACTTTACCAGGCATCCCTCCATACTTTGCCAGGCACTCCCCCTGTACTTTATCAGGCATTCACCCTGTACTTTACCAGGCATACCCCCTGTACTTTACCATGCATTCCCCCTGTACATTACCATGATCTCCCCCAGAACATTTCCCGGCACCCACCCTATACTTTGCCAGGCACTCCCCCTGTACTTTATCAGGCATTCACCCTGTACTTTATCAGACACTCCCCCTGTACTTTACCAGACACTCCCCCTGTACTTTACCAGGCATTCCCCTGTACTTTACCAGGCATTCCCCCTGTAATTTACCAGACACTCCCCCTGTACTTTACCAGACACTCCACCTGTACTTTACCAGGCATTCCCCCTGTACTTTACCAGACACTCCCCCTGTACTTTACCAGACATTCCACCTGTACTTTACCAGGCATTCCCCCTGTACTTTACCAGTCACTCCCCCTGTACTTTACCAGGCATTCCCCCTGTACTTTATCAGGCATTCCCCCTGTACTTTACCAGTCACTCCCCCTGTACTTTACCAGGCATTCCCTCTGTACTTTACCAGGCATTCCCCCTGTACATTACCAGACACTCCCTCTGTACTTTACCAGGCACTCACCCCATACTTTTCCTGGCACTCCCCCCGTACTTTACCAGGCACTCCCCCTGTACTTTACCAGACACTCCCCCTGTAATTTACCAGGCATTCCCCCTGTAATTTACCAGGCATTCCCCCTGTCCTTTACCAGGCAATCCCCCTGTACTTTACCAGACACTCCACCCGTACTTTCCCAGGCATTCCCCCTGTAATTTACCAGACACTCCCCCTGTACTTTACCGGACATTCCCCCCTACATTACCAGGCACTCCCCCTGTACTTTACCAGACACTCCCCCTGTAATTTACCAGGCATTCCCCCTGTAATTTACCAGGCATTCCCCCTGTCCTTTACCAGGCATTCCCCCTGTACTTTACCAGACACTCCACCCGTACATTCCCAGGCATTCCCCCTGTAATTTACCAGACACTCCCCCTGTACTTTACCAGACACTCCCCCCTACATTACCAGGCAATCCCCCCGTACTTTACCAGACATTCCCCCTATACTTGACCAGAAACTCCCCCCGTAACTCCCCCCGTACTTTACCAGGCATTCCATCTGTACTTTACCAGACACTCCCCCCGTACTTTACCAGTCTTTCCTCCTATACTTGACCAGAAACTCCCCCCGTACTTTACCAGGCATTCCATCTGTACTTTACCAGACACTCCCCCCGTACTTTACCAGGCATTCCATCTGTACTTTACCAGGCACTCACCCTGTACTTTACCAGGCATTCCCCCGTACTTTACCAGGCATTCCATCTGTACTTTACCAGGCACTCACCCTGTACTTTACCAGGCATTCCCCCTGTACTTTACCAGGCATTCCATCTGTACTTTACCAGGCACTCACCCTGTACTTTACCAGGCACTCCCCCGTACTTTACCAGGCACTCACCCTGTACTTTACCAGGCACTCACCCTGTACTTTACCAGGCACTCCCCCGTACTTTACCAGGCACTCACCCTGTACTTTACCAGGCACTCACCCTGTACTTTACCAGGCATTCCATCTGTACTTTACCAGGCACTCACCCTGTACTTTACCAGGCATTCCCCCTGTACTTTACCAGGCACTCACCCTGTACTTTACCAGGCATTCCCCGTACTTTACCAGGCACTCCCCCTGTACTTTACCAGGCATTCCCCCTGTACTTTACCAGGCACTCACCCTGTACTTTACCAGGCATTCCCCCTGTACTTTACCAGGGACTCACCCTGTACTTTACCAGACACTCTCCCTGTACTTTACCAGGCATTCCCCCTGTACTTTACCAGACACTCCCCCTGTACTTTACCAGGCACTCACCCTGTACTTTACCAGGCATTCCCCCTGTACTTTACCAGGCACTCACCCTGTACTTTACCAGGCATTCCCCCTGTACTTTACCAGACACTCCCCCTGTACTTTACCAGGCACTCACCCTGTACTTTACCAGCCATTCCCCCTGTACTTTACCAGGGACTCACCCTGTACTTTACCAGACACTCTCCCTGTACTTTACCAGGCATTCCCCCTGTACTTTACCAGACACTCCCCCTGTACTTTACCAGACACTCCCCCTGTACTTTACCAGGCACTCACCCTGTACTTTACCAGACACTCCCCCTGTACTTTACCAGGCACTCACCCTGTACTTTACCAGGCATTCCCCCTGTACCTTACCAGGCACTCACCCTGTACTTTACCAGACACTCTCCCTGTACTTTACCAGACACTCACCCTGTACTTTACCAGGCATTCCCCCTGTACTTTACCAGACACTTCCCCTGTACTTTACCAGACACTCACCCTGTACTTTACCAGACACTCACCCTGTACTTTACCAGGCATTCCCCCTGTACTTTACCAGGCACACCCCCTGTACTTTACCAGGTATTCCCCCTGTACTTTACTAGGCATTCCCCCCTGTACTTTACCAGGCACACCCCCTGTACTTTACCAGGCACACCCCCTGTACTTTACCAGGCACTCACCCAGTACTTTACCAAGCACTCACCCTGTACTTTACCAGGCATTCCCCTCTTTCCTTTACAAGACACTTCCCCTGTACTTTACCAGACACTCACCCGGTACTTTACCAGGCATTCCCCCTGTACTTTACCAGGCATTCCATCTGTACTTTACCAGGCACTCACCCTGTACTTTTCCTGGCACTCACCCTGTACTTTACCAGGCATTCCCCCTGTACTTTACTAGGCATTCCCCCTGTACTTTACCAGACACTCCCCCTGTACTTTACCTGGCACTCACCCGGTACTTTACCAAGCACTCACCCTGTACTTTACCAGGCATTCACCCTGTACTTTTCCAGGCACTCCCCCTGTACTTTACCGGACATTCCCCCTGTAATTTACCGGACATTCCCCCTGTACTTTACCAGGCATTCCCCTCTTTCCTTTACAAGACACTCCCCCTGTACTTTACCAGACACTCACCCGGTACTTTACCAGGCATTCCCCCTGTACTTTACCAGGCACTCCATCTGTACTTTACCAGGCACTCCCCCTGTACTTTACCAGGCATTCGATCTGTACTTTACCAGGCACTCACCCTGTACTTTTCCTGGCACTCCCCCTGTACTTTACCAGGCACTCCCCCTGTACTTTACCAGATACTCCCCCTGTACTTTACCAGGCATTCCCCTCTTTCCTTTACAAGACACTTCCCCTGTACTTTACCAGACACTCCCCCTGTACTTTACCAGGCACTCACCCCATACTTTTCCTGGCACTCCCCCCGTACTTTACCAGATACTCCCCCTGTAATTTACCAGGCATTCCCCCTGTCCTTTACCAGACATTCCCCCTGTACTTTACCAGACACTCCCCCCGTACTTTACCAGGCATTCCTCCTATACTTTACCAGAAACTCCCCCCGTACTTTACCAGGCATTCCATCTGTACTTTACCAGACACACCCCCTGTACTTTACCAGGCATTCCATCTATACTTTACCAGGCACTCCCCCTGTACTTTACCAGGCATTCACCCTGTACTTTACCAGGCACTCACTCTGTACTTTACCAGGCACACCCCCTGTACTTTACCAGGCATTCCCCCTGTACTTTACTAGGCATTCCCCCTGTACTTTACCAGGCACTCACCCTGTACTTTACCAGGCATTCACCCTGTACTTTACCAGGCACTCACCCTGTACTTTACCAGGCATTCACCCTGTACTTTACCAGGCACTCACTCTGTACTTTACCAGGCACACCCCCTGTACTTTACCAGGCACTCCCCCTGTACTTTACCAGGCATTCACCCTGTACTTTACCAGGCACTCACCCTGTACTTTTCCAGGCACTCACTCTGTACTTTACCAGACACTCCCCCTGTACTTTACCAGGCATTCCCCCTGTACTTTACCAGGCATTCCATCTGTACTTTACCAGGCACTCACCCTGTACTTTTCCTGGCACTCCCCCTGTACTTTACCAGGCACTCCCCCTGTACTTTACCAGGCATTCCCCTCTTTCCTTTACAAGACACTTCCCCTGTACATTACCAGGCACTCACCCCATACTTTTCCTGGCACTCCCCCCGTACTTTACCAGGCACTCCCCCTGTACTTTACCAGATACTCCCCCTGTAATGTACCAGGCATTCCCCCTGTCCTTTACCAGGCATACCTCCTATACTTTACCAGAAACTCCCCCCGTACTTTACCAGGCACTCACCCTGTACTTTACCAGGCATTCCATCTGTACTTTACCAGACATACCCCCTGTACTTTACCAGGCATTCCATCTGTACTTTACCAGACACTCCCCCCGTAGTTTACCAGGCATTCCACCTGTACATTACCAGACACTCCCCCCGTACTTTACCAGGCATTCCTCCTATACTTGACCAGAAACTCCCCCCCGTACTTTACCAGGCATTCCATCTGTACTTTACCAGACACACCCCCTGTACTTTACCAGGCACTCACCCTGTACTTTACCAGGCATTCCATCTGTACTTTACCAGACACACCCCCTGTACTTTACCAGGCATTCCATCTGTACTTTACCAGACACTCCCCCCGTACTTTACCAGGCATTCCACCTGTACTTTACCAGACACTCCCCCCGTACTTTACCAGGCATTCCCCCTATACTTTACCAGACACTCACCCGTACTTTACCAGGCATTCCCGCTGTACTTTACCAGACACTCCCCCAGTCCTTTACCAGGCATTCACCCTGTACTTTACCAGGCATTCACCCTGTACTTTACCAGACATTCCCCCCTGTACTTTACCAGACACTCCCCCCGTACTTTATCAGGCAATCCACCTGTACTTTACCAGGCATTCCCCCTGTACTTTACCAGACACTCCCCCTGTCCTTTACCAGACACTCCCCCGGTACTTTACCAGGCATTCCCCCTGTACTTTACCAGACACTCTCTCTGTACTTTTCCAGGCATTCACCCTGTACTTTACCAGACACTCCCCCTGTCCTTTACCAGACACTCCCCCGGTACTTTACCAGGCATTCCCCCTGTACTTTACCAGGCACTCTCTCTGTACTTTTCCAGGCATTCACCCTGTACTTTACCAGACACTCCCCCTGTATTTTACCAGGCAATCCACCTGTACTTTACCAGGCATTCCCCCTGTACTTTACCAGACACTCCCCCTGTCCTTTACCAGACACTCCCCCTGTACTTTACCAGGCATTCCCCCTGTACTTTACCAGACACTCCCCCCGTACATTACCAGGCACTCCCCCTGTACTTTACCAGGCATTTCCCCTGTAACTTACCAGACACTCCCCCTGTCCTTTACCAGACACTCCCCCCGTACATTACCAGGCACTCAGCCTGTACTTTACCAAGCACTCCCCCTGTACTTTACCAGGCATTCCCCCTGCACTTTACCAGACATTCCCCCTGTACTTTACCAGGCATTCACCCTATACTTTACCAGGCACTCTCTCTGTACTTTTCCAGGCATTCACCCTGTACTTTACCAGACATTCCCCCTGTACTTTACCAGGCATTCCCCCTGTATTTTACCAGGCATTCACCCTATACTTTACCAGGCAATCACCCGGTACTTTACCAGGCATTCGCCCTGCACTTTACCAGGCATTCCCCCTGTACTTTACCGGACAGTCCCCCTGTACTTTACCAGGCACTCCCTCTGCACTTTACCAGGCACTCCCCCTGTACTTTAACACACATTCCCCCGTACTTTAACAGACAGTCCCCCTGTATTTTACAAAGCGTGCACCCTGTACTTTACCAGTCACTCCCCCTGTACATTACCAGACACTCCCCCCGTACTTTACCAGGCATTCCTCCTATACTTGACCAGAAACTCCCCCCCGTACTTTACCAGGCATTCCATCTGTACTTTACCAGACACTCCCCCCGTACTTTACCAGGCATTCCTCCTATACTTTACCAGAAACTCCCCCCGTACTTTACCAGGCATTCCATCTGTACTTTACCAGACACACCCCCTGTACTTTACCAGGCACTCACCCTGTACTTTACCAGGCATTCCATCTGTACTTTACCAAACACACCCCCTGTACTTTACCAGGCATTCCATCTGTACTTTACCAGACACTCCCCCCGTACTTTACCAGGCATTCCACCTGTACTTTACCAGACACTCCCCCCGTACTTTACCAGGCATTCCCCCTATATTTTACCAGACACTCACCCGTACTTTACCAGGCATTCCCGCTGTACTTTACCAGACACTCCCCCAGTCCTTTACCAGGCATTCACCCTGTACTTTACCAGGCATTCACCCTGTACTTTACCAGACACTCCCCCTGTACTTTACCAGGCATTCACCCTGTACTTTACCAGACACTCCCCCCTGTACTTTACCAGACACTCCCCCCGTACTTTATCAGGCAATCCACCTGTACTTTACCAGGCATTCCCCCTGTACTTTACCAGACACTCCCCCTGTCCTTTACCAGACACTCCCCCTGTCCTTTACCAGGCATTCCCCCTGTACTTTACCAGACACTCCCCCCGTACATTACCAGGCACTCAGCCTGTACTTTACCAAGCACTCCCCCTGTACTTTACCAGGCATTTCCCCTGTAACTTACCAGACACTCCCCCTGTCCTTTACCAGGCATTCCCCCTGTACTTTACCAGAACATCCCCCCGTACATTACCAGGCACTCAGCCTGTACTTTACCAAGCACTCCCCCTGTACTTTACCAGGCATTTCCCCTGTAACTTACCAGACACTCCCCCTGTCCTTTACCAGGCATTCCCCCTGTACTTTACCAGGCACTCCCCCTGTACTTTACCAGGCACTCTCTCTGTACTTTTCCAGGCATTCACCCTGTACTTTACCAGACATTCCCCCTATACTTTACCAGGCACTCCCCCGGTACTTTACCAGGCATTCACCCTGTACTTTAACAGGCATTCCCCCTGTACTTTACCAGGCACTCACCCTCTACTTTACCACGCATTCCCCCTGTACATTACTAGGCAATCACCCGGTACTTTACCAGGCATTCGCCCTGCACTTTACCAGGCACTCCCCCCGTACTTTAACAGACAGTCCCCCTGTATTTTACAAAGCGTGCACCCTGTACTTTACCAGTCACTCCCCCTGTACATTACCAGGCACACCCCCTGTACTTTACCAGGCATTCACCCTGTACTTTACCAGGCACTGCCCCTGTACTTTACCAGGCACTCCCCCTGTACTTTAACACACATTCCCCCGTACTTTAACAGACAGTCCCCCTGTATTTTACAAAGCGTGCACCCTGTACTTTACCAGTCACTCCCCCTGTACATTACCAGGCACACCCCCTGTACTTTACCAGGCATTCACCCTGTACTTTACCAGGCACTGCCCCTGTACTTTACCAGGCACTCCCCCTGTACTTTACCAGGCACTCACCCTGTACTTTACCAGGCATTCCACCTGTACTTTAGCAGGCACTCCCCCTGTATTTTAACAGGCACTCACCCTGTACTTTACCAGGCACTCACCCCGTACTTTACCAGACACTCCACCTGTACTTTAGCAAGCACTCCCCCTGTACTTTAACAGGCACTCCCCCTGTACTTTACCAGGCATTCCCCCTGTACATTACCAGGCACTCACCCTGTACTTTTCCAGACACTCCCCCTGTACTTTTCCGGGAACTCCCCCTGTACTTTACCAGGCAATCCCCCTGTTCTTTACCAGGCATTCCACCTGTACTTTAGCAGGAACTCCCCCTGTACTTTACCAGGCACTTCCCCTGTACCTTAGCAGGCACTCCCCCTGTACTTTAACAGGCACTCACCCTGTACGTTACCAGGCACTCACCCTGTAATTTTCCAGGTATTCCCCCTGTACTTTTCCGGGAACTCCCCCTGTACTTTACCAGATACTCCCCCTGTACTTTAACAGGCATTCCCCCTGTACTTTACCAGGCAATCCCCCTGTACTTTACCATGCATTTCCCCTGTACTTTACCAGGCGCTCCCCCTGTACTTAATCAGGCATTCCCCCTGTACTTTACCAGGCACTCACCCCGTACTTTACCAGACACTCCACCTGTACTTTAGCAGGCACTCCCCCTGTACTTTAACAGGCACTCCCCCTGTACTTTACCAGGCATTCCCCCTATACATTACCAGGCACTCACCCTGTACTTTTCCAGGCACTCCCCTTGTACTTTTCCGGGAACTCCCCCTGTACTTTACCAGGCAATCCCCCTGTTCTTTACCAGGCATTCCATTTGTACCTTAGCAGGCACTCCCCCTGTACTTTAGCAGGCACTCCCCCTGTACTTTAACAGGCACTCACCCTGTACTTTACCAGCCACTCACCCTGTACTTTACCAGACACTCCACCTGTACTTTAGCAGGCACTCCCCCTGTACTTTAACAGGCACTCACCCTGTACTTTACCAGGCATTCACCCTGTACTTTACCAGGCACTCTCCCTGTACTTTTCCAGGCACTCCCCCTGTACTTTTCCGGGAACTCCCCCTGTACCTTACCAGACACTCCCCCTGTACTTTAACAGGCATTCCCCCTGTACTTTACCAGGCGCTCCCCCTGTACTTTATCAGGCACTCCCCCTGTACCTTATCAGGCACTCCCTCTGTACATTATCAGACACTCCCCCTGTAATTTATCCGACACTCCCCGTGCACTTTACCAGACACTCCCCCTGTACTTTACCAGGCATTCCCCCTGTAATTTACCAGACACTCCCCCTGTACTTCACCAGACACTCCCCCTGTACCTAACCAGACATTCCCCCTATACTTAACCAGGCACTACCCCTGTACTTTACCAGGCACTCCCCCTGTACTTTACTAGGCGCTCCCCCTGTACTTTATCAGGCATTCCCCTGTACTTTAACGTGAAATCCCCCCTGTACATTACCAGGCATTCACCCTGTACTTTTCCAGACACTCCCCCTGTACTTTACCAGGCATTCACCCTGTAGTTTACCAGGCATACCCCCTTTACTTTACCAGCCATTCCCCCTGTACTTTACCAGGCATTCCCCCTGTACTTTACCAGGCATTCACCCTGTAGTTTACCAGGCACTCCACCTGTACCTTAGCAGGCACTCCCCCTGTACTTTACCAGGCATTCCCCCTGTAATTTACCAGACACTCCCCCTGTACTTCACCAGACACTCCCCCTGTACCTAACCAGACATTCCCCCTATACTTAACCAGGCACTACCCCTGTACTTTACCAGGCATTCCCCCTGTACTTTACCAGGCACTCCACCTGTACCTTAGCAGGCACTCCCACTGTACTTTACCAGGCATTCCCCCTGTACTTTACCAGGCACTCACCCTGTACTTCTCCGGGAACTCCCCCTGTCCTTTACCAGACACTCCCCCTGTACTTTAACAGGCCTTCCCCCTGTACTTTACCAGGCAATCCCCCTGTACTTTGCCAGGCATTTCCCCTGTACTTTACCAGGGACTCCCCCTGTACTTTATCAGGCATTCCCCTGTACTTTAACATGAAATCCCCCTGTACATTACCAGGCATTCACACTGTACTTTTCCAGACACTCCCCCTGTACTTTACCAGGCATTCACCCTGTAGTTTACCAGGCATACCCCCTTTACTTTACCAGCCATTCCCCCTGTACTTTACCAGGCATTCCCCCTGTACTTTACCAGGCACTCCCCCTGTACTTTACCAGGACTCCACCTGTACTATAGCAGGCACTCCCCCTGTACTTTAGCAGGCATTCACCCTGTAGTTTACCAGGCATTCCACCTGTACTTTAGCAGGCACTACCCCTGTACTTTACCAGGCACTCCACCTGTACCTTAGCAGGCTCTCCCCCTGTACTTTACCAGGCAATCCCCCTGTTCTTTACCAGGCATTCCACCTGTACTTTAGCAGGCACTCCCCCTGTACTTTACCAGGCACTCCCCCTGTACCTTAGCAGGCACTCCCCCTGTACTTTAACAGGCACTCACCCTGTACTTTAACAGGCATTCCCCCTGTACTTTACCAGGCAATCCCCCTGTACTTTACCAGGCATTTCCCCTGTACTTTACCAGGCACTCCCCCTGTACTTTACCAGGCATTCACCCTGTAGTTTACCAGGCATACCCCCTTTACTTTACCAGCCATTCCCCCTGTACTTTACCAGGCATTCCCCCTGTACTTTACCAGGCATTCACCCTGTACTTTACCAGGCACTCTCCCTGTACTTTTCCAGGCACTCCCCCTGTACTTTACCAGGCAATCCCCCTGTTCTTTACCAGGCATTCCACCTGTACTTTAGCAGGCACTCCCCCTGTACTTTACCAGGCACTCCCCCTGTACCTTAGCAGGCACTCCCCCTGTACTTTAACAGGCACTCACCCTGTACTTTACCAGGCACTCTCACTGTACTTTTCCGGGAACTCACCCTGTACATTACCAGGCACTCCCCCTGTACTTTAACAGGCATTCCCCCTGTACTTTACCAGGCAATCCCCCTGTACTTTACCAGGCATTTCCCCTGTACTTTACCAGGCGCTCTACCTGTACTTTATCAGGCATTCTCCCTGTACTTTAACATGAAATCCCTCTGTACATTACCAGGCATTCACCCTGTCTTTTCCAGGCAGTCCCCCTGTACTTTACCAGGCACTCACACTGTACTTTATCAGGCACTCCCCCTGTACTTTATCAGGCACTACCTCTGTACATTATCAGACACTCCCCCTGTACTTTACCAGGCATTCACCCTGTACTTTACCAGGCACTCTCCCTGTACTTTTCCAGGCACTCCCCCTGTACTTTAGCAGGCACTCACCCTGTACTTTACCAGGCACTCACCCTGTACTTTACCAGGCACTCCACCTGTACCTTAGCAGGCACTCCCACTGTACTTTACCAGGCATTCCCCCTGTACTTTACCAGGCACTCACCCTGTACTTTTCCAGACACTCCACCTGTACTTTAGCAGGCACTCCCCCTGTACTTTTTCAGGCACTCCCCCTGTACTTTATCAGGCATTCCCCTGTACTTTAACATGAAATCCCTCTGTACATTACCAGGCATTCACCCTGTACTTTTCCAGACACTCCCCCTGTACTTTACCAGGCATTCACCCTGTAGTTTACCAGGCATACCGCCTTTACTTTACCAGCCATTCCCCCTGTACTTTACCAGGCATTCCCCCTGTACTTTACCAGGCACTCCCCCTGTACTTTACCAGGACTCCACCTGTACTATAGCAGGCACTCCCCCTGTACTTTAGCAGGTATTCACCCTGTAGCTTACCAGGCATTCCACCTGTACTTTAGCAGGCACTACCCCTGTACTTTACCAGGCATTCCCCCTGTACTTTACCAGGCACTCCCCCTGTACTTTACCAGGACTCCACCTGTACCTTAGCAGGCACTCACCCTGTACTTTACCAGGCACTCCCCCTGTACTTTAGCAGGCACTCCCCCTGTACTTTACCAGGCACTCCTCCTGTGCCTTAGCAGGCACTCCCCCTGTACTTTAGCAGGCACTCACCCTGTACTTTACCAGGCATTCACCCTGTACTTTACCAGGCACTCTCCCTGTACTTTTCCAGGCACTCCCCCTGTACCTTAGCAGGCAATCCCCCTGTTCTTTACCAGGCATTCCACCTGTACTTTAGCAGGCACTCCCCCTGTACTTTACCAGGCACTCCCCCTGTACCTTAGCAGGCACTCACCCTGTACTTTACCAGGCACTCACCCTGTACTTTACCAGGCATTCTCCCTGTACTTTTCCAGGCACTCCCCCTGTACTTTTCCGGGAACTCCCCCTGTACTTTACCAGGCACTCCCCCTGTACTTTAACAGGCATTCCCCCTGTACTTTACCAGGCAATCCCCCTGTACTTTACCAGGCATTTCCCCTGTACTTTACCAGGCGCTCCTCCTGTACTTTATCAGGCACTCGCCCTGTACTTTACCAGGCATTCACCCTGTACGTTTCCAGGCACTCCCCCTGTACTTTACCAGGCATTCACCCTGTAGTTTACCAGGCATTCCCCCTGTACTTTACCAGGCATTCCCTCTGTACTTTGCCAGGCACTTCCCCTGTACCTAACCAGACATTCCCCCGATACTTAACCAGGCACTACCCCTGTACTTTACCAGGCACTCCCCCTGTACTTTAACAGGCATTCCCCCTGTACTTTACCAGGCATTCCCCCTGTACTTTACCAGGCACTCCCCCTGTGCTTTATCAGGCATCCCCCTGTACATTAACATGAAATCCCCCTGTACATTACCAGACACTCCCCCTGTACTTTACCAGGCATTCACCCTGTAGTTTACCAGGCATTCCGCCTGTACCTAACCAGACATTACCCCTGTACTTAACCAGGCACTACCCCTGTACTTTACCAGGCACTCACCCTGTACTTTACCAGGCACTCACCCTGTACTTTACCTGACACTCCACCTGTACTTTAGCAGGCACTCCCCCTGTACTTTAACAGGCACTCCCCCTGTACATTACCAGACACTCCCCCTGTAATTTACCAGACACTCCCCCTGTACTTTGCCAGACACTCCCCCTGTACTTTGCCAGGCATTCCCCCTGTAATTTACCAGACACTCCCCCTGTACTTCACCAGACACTCCCCCTGTCCTTTACCAGGCATTCCCCCTGTACTTTTCCAGGCATGCCCCCTGTACTTTTACAGGCACTCCCTCTGTACTTTACCAGGCATTATACCTGTACTTTCCCACGCATTTCCTCTGTATTTTACCACGCACTCCCCCTGTACCTAACCAGACATTCCCCCCTGTACTTAACCATGCACTACCCCTGTACTTCACCAGGCACTCCCTCTGTACTTTATCAGGCATTCACCCTGTAGTTTACCAGGCATACCCCCTTTACTTTACCAGCCATTCCCCCTGTACTTTACCAGGCATTCCCTCTGTACTTTACCAGGCACTCCCCCTGTACTTTGCCAGGTATTTCCCCTGTACTTTACCAGCCATTCCCCTATAATTTTGCAGGCATTCCCCCTATACCTTACCAGGCACTCCCCCTGTACTTGACCAGGCATTCACCTGTACTTTACCAGGCACTCCCCCTGTACTTTAACACACATTCCCCCTGTACTTTAACAGGCAGTCCCCCTGTATTTTACAAAGCGTTCATCCTGTACTTTACCAGTCACTCCCCCGTACCTTACCAGGCATTCGCCCTGTACTTTACCAGGCGCACCCCCTGTACTTTACCAGGCACAACCCCTGTACTTTACCAGGCATTCACCCTGTAATTTACCAGGCACTCCCCCTGTACTTTACCAGACACTCCCCCTGTACTTTACCAGGCACTCACCCTGTACTTTACCAGGACTCCACCTGTACTATAGCAGGCACTCCCCCTGTACTTTAACAGGCACTCCCCCTGTACATTACCAGACACTCCCCCTGTAATTTACCAGACACTCCCCCTGTACTTTGCCAGACACTCCCCCTGTCCTTTACCAGGCATTCCCCCTGTACTTTTCCAGGCATTCCCCCTGTACTTTACCAGGCACTCCCCCTGTACTTTACCAGGCACTCCCCCTGTACTTTACCAGGCACTCCCACTGTCCTTTACCAGGGATTCCCTCTGTATGTTACCAGGCACCCCCCCTGTACTTTACCAGGCATTCCCCTGTACTTTACCAGGCATTCCCCTGTACTTTACCAGGCATTCACCCTGTACTTTAACAGGCACTCCCTCTGTACTTTACCAGGCATTATACCTGTACTTTCCCACGCATTTCCTCTGTATTTTACCAGGCACTCCCCCTGTACCTAACCAGACATTCCCCCTGTACTTAACCATGCACTACCCCTGTACTTCACCAGGCACTCCCTCTGTACTTTATCAGGCATTCACCCTGTAGTTTACCAGGCATACCCCCTTTACTTTACCAGCCATTCCCCCTGTACTTTACCAGGCATTCCCTCTGTACTTTACCAGGCACTCCCCCTGTACTTTACCAGGCATTCCCTCTGTACTTTACCAGCCATTCCCCCTGTATTTTTCAAGGCATTCCCCCTGTACTTTACCAGGCACTCCCCCTGTACTTGACCAGGCATTCACCTGTACTTTACCAGGCACTCCCCCTGTACTTTAACACACATTCCCCCTGTACTTTAACAGGCAGTCCCCCTGTATTTTACAAAGCGTTCACCCTGTACTTTACCAGTCGCTCACCCTGTACTTTACCAGGCATTCGCCCTGTACTTTACCAGGCACACCCCCTGTACTTTACCAGGCACACCCCCTGTACTTTACCAGGCATTCACCCTGTAATTTACCAGGCACTCCCCCTGTACTTTACCAGGCACTCCCCCTGTACTTTACCAGGCACTCACCCTGTACTTTACCAGGACTCCACCTGTACTATAGCAGGCACTCCCCCTGTACTTTAGCAGGCACTCCCCCTGTACTTTACCAGGCATTCCACCTGTACTTTAGCAGGCACTCCCCCTGTACTTTATAAGGCACTCCATCTGTACCTTAGCAGGCACTCCCCCTGTACTTTAACAGGCACTCACCCTGTACTTTACCAAGCACTCACCCTGTTCTTTACCAGACACTCCACCTGTACTTTAGCCGGCACTCCCCCTGTACTTTACCAGGCATTCCCCCTGTACATTACCAGGCATTCCCCCTGTACATTACCAGGCACTCACCCTGTACTTTTCCATGCACTTCCCCTGTACTTTACCAGGCACTCCCCTGTACTTTACCAGGCATTCCCCCTGTACTTTTCCAGGTATTTCCCCTCTACTTTACCAGGCACTCCCCCTGTACTTTACCAAGCACTCCCCCTGTACTTTACCAGGCACTCCCACTGTCCTTTACCAGGGACTCCCTCTGTACGTTACCAGGCAATCCCCCTGTACTTTACCAGGATTCCCCTGTACTTTAGCAGGCAGTCCCCCTGTACTTTACCAGGCATTCACCCTGTACTTTAACAGGCACTCCCTCTGTACTTTACCAGGCATTATCCCTGTACTTTACCACGCATTTCCTCTGTATTTTACCAGGCACTCCGCCTGTACCTAACCAGACATTCCCCCTGTACTTAACCATGCACTACCCCTGTACTTCACCAGGCACTCGCTCTGTACTTTATCAGGCATTCACCCTGTAGTTTACCAGGCATACCCCCTTTACTTTACCAGCCATTCCCCCTGTACTTTACCACGCACTCCCCTGTAATTTTCCAGGCATTCCCCCTATACCTTACCAGGCATTCCCCCTGTACTTTACCAGGCACTCCCCCTGTACTTTAACACACATTCCCCCTGTACTTTAACAGGCAGTCCCCCTGTATTTTACAAAGCGTTCACCCTGTACTTTACCAGTCACTCCCCCGTACCTTACCAGGCATTCGCCCTGTACTTTACCAGGCACACCCCCAGTACTTTACCAGGCATTCACCCAGTACTTTACCAGGCACTCCCCCTGTACTTTACCAGGCACTCACCCTGTACTTTACCAGGACTCCACCTGTACATTAGCAGGCACTCCCCCTGTACTTTAGCAGGCACTCCCCCTGTACTTTACCAGGCATTCCACCTGTACTTTAGCAGGCACTCCCCCTGTACTTTAGCAGGCACTCACCCTGTACTTTACCAGGCACTCCATCTGTACCTTAGCAGGCACTCCCCCTGTACTTTAACAGGCACTCACCCTGTACTTTACCAAGCACTCACCCTGTTCTTTACCAGACACTCCACCTGTACTTTACCAGGCACTCCCCCTGTACTTTACCAGGCATTCCCCCTGTACATTACCAGGCATTCCCCCTGTACATTACCAGGCACTCACCCTGTACTTTTCCATGCACCCCCCCTGTACTTTACCAGGCACTCCCCTGTACTTTACTAGGCATTCCCCCTAAACTTTACCAGGCATTCCCCCTGTCCTTTACCAGGCATTCCCCCTGTACTTTTCCAGACATTCCCCCTGTACTTTACCAGGCACTCCCCCTGTACTTTACCAAGCACTCCCCCTGTACTTTACCAGCACTCCCACTGTCCTTTACCAGGGATTCCCTCTGTACGTTACCAGGCATTCCCCCTGTAATTTACCAGACACTCCCCCTGTACTTCACCAGACACTCCCCCTGTCCTTTACCAGGCATTCCCCCTGTACTTTTCCAGGCATGCCCCCTGTACTTTTACAGGCACTCCCTCTGTACTTTACCAGGCATTATACCTGTACTTTCCCACGCATTTCCTCTGTATTTTACCAGGCACTCCCCCTGTACCTAACCAGACATTCCCCCCTGTACTTAACCATGCACTACCCCTGTACTTCACCAGGCACTCCCTCTGTACTTTATCAGGCATTCACCCTGTAGTTTACCAGGCATACCCCCTTTACTTTACCAGCCATTCCCCCTGTACTTTACCAGGCATTCCCTCTGTACTTTACCAGGCACTCCCCCTGTACTTTGCCAGGTATTTCCCCTGTACTTTACCAGCCATTCCCCTATAATTTTGCAGGCATTCCCCCTATACCTTACCAGGCACTCCCCCTGTACTTGACCAGGCATTCACCTGTACTTTACCAGGCACTCCCCCTGTACTTTAACACACATTCCCCCTGTACTTTAACAGGCAGTCCCCCTGTATTTTACAAAGCGTTCATCCTGTACTTTACCAGTCACTCCCCCGTACCTTACCAGGCATTCGCCCTGTACTTTACCAGGCGCACCCCCTGTACTTTACCAGGCATTCACCCTGTAATTTACCAGGCACTCCCCCTGTACTTTACCAGACACTCCCCCTGTACTTTACCAGGCACTCACCCTGTACTTTACCAGGACTCCACCTGTACTATAGCAGGCACTCCCCCTGTACTTTAACAGGCACTCCCCCTGTACATTACCAGACACTCCCCCTGTAATTTACCAGACACTCCCCCTGTACTTTGCCAGACACTCCCCCTGTCCTTTACCAGGCATTCCCCCTGTACTTTTCCAGGCATTCCCCCTGTACTTTACCAGGCACTCCACCTGTACTTTACCAGGCACTCCCCCTGTACTTTACCAGGCACTCCCACTGTCCTTTACCAGGGATTCCCTCTGTATGTTACCAGGCACCCCCCCTGTACTTTACCAGGCATTCCCCTGTACTTTACCAGGCATTCCCCTGTACTTTACCAGGCATTCACCCTGTACTTTACCAGGCATTCCCCCTGTACTTTACCAGGCATTATACCTGTACTTTCCCACGCATTTCCTCTGTATTTTACCAGGCACTCCCCCTGTACCTAACCAGACATTCCCCCTGTACTTAACCATGCACTACCCCTGTACCTCACCAGGCACTCCCTCTGTACTTTATCAGGCATTCACCCTGTAGTTTACCAGGCATACCCCCTTTACTTTACCAGCCATTCCCCCTGTACTTTACCAGGCATTCCCTCTGTACTTTACCAGGCACTCCCCCTGTACTTTACCAGGCATTCCCTCTGTACTTTACCAGCCATTCCCCCTGTATTTTTCAAGGCATTCCCCCTGTACTTTACCAGGCACTCCCCCTGTACTTGACCAGGCATTCACCTGTACTTTACCAGGCACTCCCCCTGTACTTTAACACACATTCCCCCTGTACTTTAACAGGCAGTCCCCCTGTATTTTACAAAGCGTTCACCCTGTACTTTACCAGTCGCTCACCCTGTACTTTACCAGGCATTCGCCCTGTACTTTATCAGGCACACCCCCTGTACTTTACCAGGCACACCCCCTGTACTTTACCAGGCATTCACCCTGTAATTTACCAGGCACTCCCCCTGTACTTTACCAGGCACTCCCCCTGTACTTTACCAGGCACTCACCCTGTACTTTACCAGGACTCCACCTGTACTATAGCAGGCACTCCCCCTGTACTTTAGCAGGCACTCCCCCTGTACTTTACCAGGCATTCCACCTGTACTTTAGCAGGCACTCCCCCTGTACTTTATAAGGCACTCCATCTGTACCTTAGCAGGCACTCCCACTGTACTTTAACAGGCACTCACCCTGTACTTTACCAAGCACTCACCCTGTTCTTTACCAGACACTCCACCTGTACTTTAGCCGGCACTCCCCCTGTACTTTACCAGGCATTCCCCCTGTACATTACCAGGCATTCCCCCTGTACATTACCAGGCATTCCCCCTGTACTTTTCCAGGTATTTCCCCTGTACTTTACCAGGCACTCCCCCTGTACTTTACCAAGCACTCCCCCTGTACTTTACCAGGCACTCCCACTGTCCTTTACCAGGGACTCCCTCTGTACGTTACCAGGCAATCCCCCTGTACTTTACCAGGATTCCCCTGTACTTTAGCAGGCAGTCCCCCTGTACTTTACCAGGCATTCACCCTGTACTTTAACAGGCACTCCCTCTGTACTTTACCAGGCATTATCCCTGTACTTTACCACGCATTTCCTCTGTATTTTACCAGGCACTCCGCCTGTACCTAACCAGACATTCCCCCTGTACTTAACCATGCACTACCCCTGTACTTCACCAGGCACTCGCTCTGTACTTTATCAGGCATTCACCCTGTAGTTTACCAGGCATACCCCTTTTACTTTACCAGCCATTCCCCCTGTACTTTACCACGCACTCCCCTGTAATTTTCCAGGCATTCCCCCTATACCTTACCAGGCATTCCCCCTGTACTTTACCAGGCACTCCCCCTGTACTTTAACACACATTCCCCCTGTACTTTAACAGGCAGTCCCCCTGTATTTTACAAAGCGTTCACCCTGTACTTTACCAGTCACTCCCCCGTACCTTACCAGGCATTCGCCCTGTACTTTACCAGGCACACCCCCAGTACTTTACCAGGCATTCACCCTGTAATTTACCAGGCACTCCCCCTGTACTTTACCAGGCACTCCCCCTGTACTTTACCAGCACTCACCCTGTACTTTACCAGGACTCCACCTGTACATTAGCAGGCACTCCCCCTGTACTTTAGCAGGCACTCCCCCTGTACTTTACCAGGCATTCCACCTGTACTTTAGCAGGCACTCCCCCTGTACTTTAGCAGGCACTCACCCTGTACTTTACCAGGCACTCCATCTGTACCTTAGCAGGCACTCCCCCTGTACTTTAACAGGCACTCACCCTGTACTTTACCAAGCACTCACCCTGTTCTTTACCAGACACTCCACCTGTACTTTACCAGGCACTCCCCCTGTACTTTACCAGGCATTCCCCCTGTACATTACCAGGCATTCCCCCTGTACATTACCAGGCACTCACCCTGTACTTTTCCATGCACCCCCCCTGTACTTTACCAGGCACTCCCCTGTACTTTACTAGGCATTCCCCCTAAACTTTACCAGGCATTCCCCCTGTCCTTTACCAGGCATTCCCCCTGTACTTTTCCAGACATTCCCCCTGTACTTTACCAGGCACTCCCCCTGTACTTTACCAAGCACTCCCCCTGTACTTTACCAGCACTCCCACTGTCCTTTACCAGGGATTCCCTCTGTACGTTACCAGGCACTCCCCCTGTACTTTACCAGGATTCCCCTGTACTTTAGCAGGCAGACCCCCTGTACTTTACCAGGCATTCACCCTGTACTTTAACAGGCACTCCCTCTGTACTTTACCAGGCATTATCCCTGTACTTTACCACGCATTTCCTCTGTATTTTACCAGGCACTCCCCCTGTACCTAACCAGACATTCCCCCTGTACTTAACCATGCACTACCCCTGTACTTCACCAGGCACTCCCTCTGTACTTTATCAGGCATTCACCCTGTAGTTTACCAGGCATACCCCCTTTACTTTACCAGCCATTCCCCCTGTACTTTACCAGGCACTCCCCCTGTACTTGACCAGGCATTCCCCTGTACTTTACCAGGCACTCCCCCTGTACCTTAACACGCATTCCCCCTGTACTTTAACAGGCAGTCCCCCTGTATTTTACAAAGCGTTCACCCTGTACTTTACCAGTCACTCCCCCGTACTTTACCAGGCATTCGCCCTGTACTTTGCCAGGCACACCCCGCGTACTTTACCAGGCACACCCCCTGTACTTTACCAGGCACTCCCCCTGTACTTTACCAGGCACTCCCCCTGTACTTTACCAGGCACTCACCCTGTACTTTACCAGGACTCCACCTGTACTATAGCAGGCACTCCCCCTGTACTTTAGCAGGCACTCCCCCTGTACTTTACCAGGCATTCCACCTGTACTTTAGCAGGCACTCCCCCTGTACTTTACCAGGCATTCCCCCTGTACTTTACCTGGCATTCCCCATGTACTTTACCGGGCACTCCCCCTGTACTTTACCAGGCACTCACCATGTACTTTAACAGGTATTCCCCTGTACTTTACCAGGCAATCCTCCTGTACTTTACCAGGCATTTCCCCCTGTACTTTAACAGGCACTCACCCTGTACTTTACCAGGGACTCACCCTGTACTTTACCAGACACTCCCCTTGTACTTTACCACGCATTCCCGCTGTACTTTCCCAGGCACTCCCCCTGTACTTTAGCAGGCATTCCCCCTGTACTTTAACATGAAATCCCCCTGTACATTACCAGGCACTCACCCTGTACTTTACCAGGCACTCCCCCTGTACTTTTGCAGGCACTCCCCCTGTACCTTTACAAGCAATCCACCTGCACTTTAAGAGGCACTTCCCCCTGTATTTTAACAGGCATTCACCCTGTACTTTACCAGACACTCCCCCTGTACTTTACCAGGGACTCCCCCTGTACTTTACCAGGCATTCCCCATGTACTTTAACAGGCATTCCCCCTGTACTTTACCAGGCAGCCCTCCTGTACTTTACCAGGCGTTCCCCCTGTACTTTACCAGGCTCTCCCCCTGTACTTTAACAGGCATTCCCCCTGTACGTTACCAGGCACTCCCTGTGGACTTTACCAGGCATTATCCCTGTACTTTACCACGCATTCCTGCTGTACTTTACCAGGCACTCCCCCTGTACGTTACCAGGCACTCCCCCTGTACTTTACCAGGCACTCACCCTGTACTTTACCAGGACTCCACCTGTACTATAGCAGGCACTCCCCCTGTACTTTAGCAGGCACTCCCCCTGTACTTTACCAGGCATTCCACCTGTACTTTACCAGGCACTCCCCCTGTACTTTACCAGGCACTCCATCTGTACCTTAGCAGGCACTCCCCCTGTACTTTAACAGGCACTCACCCTGTACTTTACCAAGCACTCACCCTGTTCTTTACCAGACACTCCACCTGTACTTTAGCCGGCACTCCCCCTGTACTTTACCAGGCATTCCCCCTGTACATTACCAGGCATTCCCCCTGTACATTACCAGGCACTCACCCTGTACTTTTCCATGCACTTCCCCTGTACTTTACCAGGCACTCCCCTGTACTTTACCAGGCATTCCCCCTGTACTTTTCCAGGTATTCCCCCTGTACTTTACCAGGCACTCCCCCTGTACTTTACCAAGCACTCCCCCTGTACTTTACCAGGCACTCCCACTGTCCTTTACCAGGGACTCCCTCTGTACGTTACCAGGCAATCCCCCTGTACTTTACCAGGATTCCCCTGTACTTTAGCAGGCAGTCCCCCTGTACTTTACCAGGCATTCACCCTGTACTTTAACAGGCACTCCCTCTGTACTTTACCAGGCATTATCCCTGTACTTTACCACGCATTTCCTCTGTATTTTACCAGGCACTCCCCCTGTACCTAACCAGATATTCCCCCTGTACTTAACCATGCACTACCCCTGTACTTCACCAGGCACTCCCTCTGTACTTTATCAGGCATTCACCCTGTAGTTTACCAGGCATACCCCCTTTACTTTACCAGCCATTCCCCCTGTACTTTACCACGCACTCCCCTGTAATTTTCCAGGCATTCCCCCTATACCTTACCAGGCATTCCCCCTGTACTTTACCAGGCACTCCCCCTGTACTTTAACACACATTCCCCCTGTACTTTAACAGGCAGTCCCCCTGTATTTTACAAAGCGTTCACCCTGTACTTTACCAGTCACTCCCCCGTACCTTACCAGGCATTCGCCCTGTACTTTACCAGGCACACCCCCTGTACTTTACCAGGCACACCCCCTGTACTTTACCAGGCATTCACCCTGTAATTTACCAGGCACTCCCCCTGTACTTTACCAGGCACTCCCCCTGTACTTTACCAGGCACTCACCCTGTACTTTACCAGGACTCCACCTGTACTATAGCAGGCACTCCCCCTGTACTTTACCAGGCACTCCCCCTGTACTTTACCAGGCATTCCACCTGTACTTTAGCAGGCACTCCCCCTGTACTTTACCAGGCACTCCATCTGTACCTTAGCAGGCACTCCCACTGTCCTTTACCAGGGATTCCCTCTGTACGTTACCAGGCACTCCCCCTGTACTTTACCAGGATTCCCCTGTACTTTACCAGGCATTCACCCTGTACTTTAACAGGCACTCCCTCTGTACTTTACCAGGCATTATCCCTGTACTTTACCACGCATTTCCTCTGTATTTTACCAGGCACTCCCCCTGTACCTAACCAGACATTCCCCCTGTACTTAACCATGCACTACCCCTGTACTTCACCAGGCACTCCCTCTGTACTTTATCAGGCATTCACCCTGTAGTTTACCAGGCATACCCCCTTTACTTTACCAGCCATTCCCCCTGTACTTTACCAGGCACTCCCCCTGTACTTGACCAGGCATTCCCCTGTACTTTACCAGGCACTCCCCCTGTACCTTAACACGCATTCCCCCTGTACTTTAACAGGCAGTCCCCCTGTATTTTACAAAGCGTTCACCCTGTACTTTACCAGTCACTCCCCCGTACTTTACCAGGCATTCGCCCTGTACTTTACCAGGCACACCCCGCGCACTTTACCAGGCACACCCCCTGTACTTTACCAGGCACTCCCCCTGTACTTTACCAGGCACTCCCCCTGTACTTTACCAGGCACTCCCCCTGTACTTTACCAGGCACTCACCCTGTACTTTACCAGGACTCCACCTGTACTATAGCAGGCACTCCCCCTGTACTTTAGCAGGCACTCCCCCTGTACTTTACCAGGCATTCCACCTGTACTTTAGCAGGCACTCCCCCTGTACTTTACCAGGCATTCCCCCTGTACTTTACCTGGCATTCCCCATGTACTTTACCGGGCACTCCCCCTGTACTTTACCAGGCACTCACCATGTACTTTAACAGGTATTCCCCCTGTACTTTACCAGGCAATCCTCCTGTACTTTACCAGGCATTTCCCCCTGTACTTTAACAGGCACTCACCCTGTACTTTACCAGGGACTCACCCTGTACTTTACCAGACACTCCCCTTGTACTTTACCACGCATTCCCGCTGTACTTTCCCAGGCACTCCCCCTGTACTTTAGCAGGCATTCCCCCTGTACTTTAACATGAAATCCCCCTGTACATTACCAGGCACTCACCCTGTACTTTACCAGACACTCCCCTTGTACTTTACCAGGCATTCCCGCTGTACTTTACCAGGCACTCCCCCTGTACTTTTGCAGGCACTCCCCCTGTACATTTACAAGCAATCCACCTGCACTTTAAGAGGCACTTCCCCCTGTATTTTAACAGGCATTCACCCTGTACTTTACCAGACACTCCCCCTGTACTTTACCAGGGACTCCCCCTGTACTTTACCAGGCACACCCATGTACTTTAACAGGCATTCCCCCTGTACTTTACCAGGCAGCCCTCCTGTACTTTACCAGGCGTTCCCCCTGTACTTTACCAGGCTCTCCCCCTGTACTTTAACAGGCATTCCCCCTGTACTTTACCAGGCACTCACTGTGGACTTTACCAGGCATTATCCCTGTACTTTACCACGCATTCCTGCTGTACTTTACCAGGCACTCCCCCTGTACGTTACCAGGCACTCCCCCTGTACTTTACCAGGCACTCACCCTGTACTTTACCAGGACTCCACCTGTACTATAGCAGGCACTCCCCCTGTACTTTACCAGGGACTCCACCTGTACCTTAGCAGGCACTCCCCCGGTACTTTACCAGGCACTCACCCCGTACTTTTCCAGACACTCCACCTGTACTTTACCAGGCATTCCCCCTGTACATTACCAGGCACTCACCCTGTACTTTTCCAGGCACTCCCCCTGTACTTTACCAGGCACTCCCCCTGTACTTTACCAGGCACTCACCCTGTACTTTACCTGGCGTTCCCCCTGTACTTTACCGGGCACTCCCCTTGTACTTTAACAGGCACTCCCCATGTACTTTACCAGACATTCCCCCTGTACTTTACCAGGTGCTCCCCCTGTACTTTACCAGGCATTCCCCCTGTACTTTAACATGCAATCCCACTGTATTTTACCAGGCATTCACCCTGTACTTTACCAGGCATTATCCCTGTACTTTTCCACGCATTCCCGCTATACTTTACCAGGCACTCCCCATGTACTTTACCAGGCACTCCCCCTGTACTTTACCAGGCATTTCCCCCTGTACTTTACCAGGCACTCACCCTGTACTTTACCAGGCACTCCCCTGTACCTAAGCAGGCACTCCCCCTGTACTTTAACTGGCACTCACCCTGTACTTTACCAGGGACTCACCCTGTACTTTACCAGACACTCCACCTGTACGTTACCAGGCACTCCCCCTGTACTTTACCAGAAACTCCCCCTGTACTTTAGCAGGCACTCCCCCTGTATTTTACCAGGAATTCCCCCTGTACATTACCAGGCACCCACCCTGTACGTTACCAGGCACTCCCCCTGTACATTACCTGACACTCCCCCTGTACTTTACCAGGCACTCCCCTGTACTTTACCAGGCATTTCCACTGTACATTTCCAGGCACTCCCCCTGTACTTTACCAGGCACTCCCCCTGTACTTTAACAGGCATTCCCCCGGTACTTTAACAGGCAATCCCCCTGTACTTTACCAGGCACTCCCCCTGTACTTGACCAGGCATTCACCTGTACTTTACCAGGCACTCCCCCTGTACTTTAACACACATTCCCCCTGTACTTTAACAGGCAGTTCCCCTGTATTTTACAAAGCGTTCACCCTGTACTTTACCAGTCACTCCCCCGTACCTTACCAGGCATTCGCCCTGTACTTTACCAGGCACACCCCCTGTACTTTACCAGGCATTCACCCTGTAATTTACCAGGCACTCTCCATGTACTTTACCAGGCACTCCCCCTGTACTTTACCAGGCACTCACCCTGTACTTTACCAGGACTCCACCTGTACTATAGCAGGCACTCCCCCTGTACTTTAGCAGGCACTCCCCCTGTACTTTACCAGGCATTCCACCTGTACTTTAGCAGGCACTCCCCCTGTACTTTACCAGGCACTCCATCTGTACCTTAGCAGGCACTCCCCCTGTACTTTAACAGGCACTCACCCTGTACTTTACCAAGCACTCACCCTGTTCTTTACCAGACACTCCACCTGTACTTTAGCCGGCACTCCCCCTGTACTTTACCAGGCATTCCCCCTGTACATTACCAGGTATTCCCCCTGTACATTACCAGGCACTCACCCTGTACTTTTCCATGCACTTCCCCTGTACTTTACCAGGCACTCCCCTGTACTTTACCAGGCATTCCCCCTGTACTTTTCCAGGTATTCCCCCTGTACTTTACCAAGCACTCCCCCTGTACTTTACCAGGCACTCCCACTGTCCTTTACCAGGGACTCCCTCTGTACGTTACCAGGCAATCCCCCTGTACTTTACCAGGATTCCCCTGTACTTTAGCAGGCAGTCCCCCTGTACTTTACCAGGCATTCACCCTGTACTTTAACAGGCACTCCCTCTGTACTTTACCAGGCATTATCCCTGTACTTTACCACGCATTTCGTCTGTATTTTACCAGGCACTCCCCCTGTACCTAACCAGACATTCCCCCTGTACTTAACCATGCACTACCCCTGTACTTTACCAGGACTCCACCTGTACTATAGCAGGCACTCCCCCTGTATTTTACAAAGCGTTCACCCTGTACTTTACCAGTCACTCCCCCGTACCTTACCAGGCATTCGCCCTGTACTTTACCAGGCACACCCCCTGTACTTTACCAGGCACACCCCCTGTACTTTACCAGGCATTCACCCTGTAATTTACCAGGCACTCCCCCTGTACTTTACCAGGCACTCCCCCTGTACTTTACCAGGCACTCACCCTGTACTTTACCAGGACTCCACCTGTACTATAGCAGGCACTCCCCCTGTACTTTAGCAGGCACTCCCCCTGTACTTTACCAGGCATTCCACCTGTACTTTACCTGGCATTCCCCATGTACTTTACCGGGCACTCCCCCTGTACTTTACCAGGCACTCACCATGTACTTTAACAGGTATTCCCCCTGTACTTTACCAGGCAATCCTCCTGTACTTTACCAGGCATTTCCCCCTGTACTTTAACAGGCACTCACCCTGTACTTTACCAGGGACTCACCCTGTACTTTACCAGACACTCCCCTTGTACTTTACCACGCATTCCCGCTGTACTTTCCCAGGCACTCCCCCTGTACTTTAGCAGGCATTCCCCCTGTACTTTAACATGAAATCCCCCTGTACATTACCAGGCACTCACCCTGTACTTTACCAGACACTCCCCTTGTACTTTACCAGGCATTCCCGCTGTACTTTACCAGGCACTCCCCCTGTACTTTTGCAGGCACTCCCCCTGTACCTTTACAAGCAATCCACCTGCACTTTAAGAGGCACTTCCCCCTGTATTTTAACAGGCATTCACCCTGTACTTTACCAGACACTCCCCCTGTACTTTACCAGGGACTCCCCCTGTACTTTACCAGGCACTCCCCCTGTACTTTACCAGGCATTTCCCCCTGTACTTTACCAGGCACTCACCCTGTACTTTACCAGGCACTCCCCTGTACCTAAGCAGGCACTCCCCCTGTACTTTAACTGGCACTCACCCTGTACTTTACCAGGGACTCACCCTGTACTTTACCAGACACTCCACCTGTACGTTACCAGGCACTCCCCCTGTACTTTACCAGAAACTCCCCCTGTACTTTAGCAGGCACTCCCCCTGTATTTTACCAGGAATTCCCCCTGTACATTACCAGGCACTCACCCTGTACGTTACCAGGCACTCCCCCTGTACATTACCTGACACTCCCCCTGTACTTTACCAGGCACTCCCCTGTACTTTACCAGGCATTTCCACTGTACATTTCCAGGCACTCCCCCTGTACTTTACCAGGCACTCCCCCTGTACTTTAACAGGCATTCCCCCGGTACTTTAACAGGCAATCCCCCTGTACTTTACCAGGCACTCCCCCTGTACTTGACCAGGCATTCACCTGTACTTTACCAGGCACTCCCCCTGTACTTTAACACACATTCCCCCTGTACTTTAACAGGCAGTCCCCCTGTATTTTACACAGCGTTCACCCTGTACTTTACCAGTCACTCCCCCGTACCTTACCAGGCATTCGCCCTGTACTTTACCAGGCACACCCCCTGTACTTTACCAGGCACACCCCCTGTACTTTACCCGGCATTCACCCTGTAATTTACCAGGCACTCCCCCTGTACTTTACCAGGCACTCCCCCTGTACTTTACCAGGCACTCACCCTGTACTTTACCAGGACTCCACCTGTACTATAGCAGGCACTCCCCCTGTACTTTAGCAGGCACTCCCCCTGTACTTTACCAGGCATTCCACCTGTACTTTAGCAGGCACTCCCCCTGTACTTTACCAGGCATTCCCCCTGTACTTTACCTGGCATTCCCCATGTACTTTACCGGGCACTCCCCCTGTACTTTACCAGGCACTCACCATGTACTTTAACAGGTATTCCCCCTGTACTTTACCAGGCAATCCTCCTGTACTTTACCAGGCATTTCCCCCTGTACTTTAACAGGCACTCACCCTGTACTTTACCAGGGACTCACCCTGTACTTTACCAGACACTCCCCTTGTACTTTACCACGCATTCCCGCTGTACTTTCCCAGGCACTCCCCCTGTACTTTAGCAGGCATTCCCCCTGTACTTTAACATGAAATCCCCCTGTACATTACCAGGCACTCACCCTGTACTTTACCAGACACTCCCCTTGTACTTTACCAGGCATTCCCGCTGTACTTTACCAGGCACTCCCCCTGTACTTTTGCAGGCACTCCCCCTGTACCTTTACAAGCAATCCACCTGCACTTTAAGAGGCACTTCCCCCTGTATTTTAACAGGCATTCACCCTGTACTTTACCAGACACTCCCCCTGTACTTTACCAGGGACTCCCCCTGTACTTTACCAGGCACTCCCCATGTACTTTAACAGGCATTCCCCCTGTACTTTACCAGGCAGCCCTCCTGTACTTTACCAGGCGTTCCCCCTGTACTTTACCAGGCTCTCCCCCTGTACTTTAACAGGCATTCCCCCTGTACTTTACCAGGCACTCACTGTGGACTTTACCAGGCATTATCCCTGTACTTTACCACGCATTCCTGCTGTACTTTACCAGGCACTCCCCCTGTACGTTACCAGGCACTCCCCCTGTACTTTACCAGGCACTCACCCTGTACTTTACCAGGACTCCACCTGTACTATAGCAGGCACTCCCCCTGTACTTTACCAGGGACTCCACCTGTACCTTAGCAGGCACTCCCCCGGTACTTTACCAGGCAATCACCCCGTACTTTTCCAGACACTCCACCTGTACTTTAGCAGGCACTCCCTCTGTACTTTACCAGGCATTCCCCCTGTACATTACCAGGCACTCACCCTGTACTTTTCCAGGCACTCCCCCTGTACTTTACCAGGCACTCCCCCTGTACTTTACCAGGCACTCACCCTGTACTTTACCTGGCGTTCCCCCTGTACTTTACCGGGCACTCCCCTTGTACTTTAACAGGCACTCCCCATGTACTTTACCAGACATTCCCCCTGTACTTTACCAGGTGCTCCCCCTGTACTTTACCAGGCATTCCCCCTGTACTTTAACATGCAATCCCACTGTATTTTACCAGGCATTCACCCTGTACTTTACCAGGCATTATCCCTGTACTTTTCCACGCATTCCCGCTATACTTTACCAGGCACTCCCCATGTACTTTACCAGGCACTCCCCCTGTACTTTACCAGGCATTTCCCCCTGTACTTTACCAGGCACTCACCCTGTACTTTACCAGGCACTCCCCTGTACCTAAGCAGGCACCCCCCCTGTACTTTAGCTGGCACTCACCCTGTACTTTACCAGGGACTCACCCTGTACTTTACCAGACACTCCACCTGTACGTTACCAGGCACTCCCCCTGTACATTACCAGAAACTCCCCCTGTACTTTAGCAGGCACTCCCCCTGTATTTTACCAGGAATTCCCCCTGTACATTACCAGGCACTCACCCTGTACGTTACCAGGCACTCCCCCTGTACATTACCAGACACTCCCCCTGTACTTTACCAGGCACTCCCCTGTACTTTACCAGGCATTTCCCCTGTACATTTCCAGGCACTCCCCCTGTACTTTACCAGGCACTCCCCCTGTACTTTAACAGGCATTCCCCCGGTACTTTAACAGGCAATCCCCCTGTACTTTACCAGGCATTCCCCCTGTACTTTACCAGGCGCTCCCCCTGTACTTTATCAGGCATTCCCCCTGTACTTTGACATGAAATCCCCCTGTGCATTACCAGGCACTCCCCCTGTACTTTACCAGGCACTCCCCCTGTACTTTAACAGGCATTCCCCCTGTACTTTGACATGAAATCCCCCTGTACATTACCAGGCACTCACCCTGTCTTTTCCAGGCAGTCCCCCTGTACTTTACCACGCATTCCCGCTGTATTTTACCAGGCACTCCCCCTGTACCTAACCAGACATTCCCCCTGTACTTAACCATGCACTACCCCTGTACTTCACCAGGCACTCCCTCTGTACTTTATCAGGCATTCACCCTGTAGTTTACCAGGCATACCCCCTTTACTTTACCAGCCATTCCCCCAGTACTTTACCAGGCATTCCCTCTGTACTTTACCAGGCACTCCCCCTGTACTTTACCAGGCATTCCCTCTGTACTTTACCAGCCATTCCCCCTGTACTTTAACACACATTCCCCCTGTACTTTAACAGGCAGTCCCCCTGTATTTTACAAAGCGTTCACCCTGTACTTTACCAGTCACTCCCCCGTACCTTACCAGGCATTCGCCCTGTACTTTACCAGGCACACCCCCTGTACTTTACCAGGCACACCCCCTGTACTTTACCCGGCATTCGCCCTGTAATTTACCAGGCACTCCCCCTGTACTTTACCAGGCACTCCCCCTGTACTTTACCAGGCACTCACCCTGTACTTTACCAGGACTCCACCTGTACTATAGCAGGCACTCCCCCTGTACTTTAGCAGGCACTCCCCCTGTACTTTACCAGGCATTCCACCTGTACTTTAGCAGGCTCTCCCCCTGTACTTTAACAGGCATTCCCCCTGTACTTTACCAGGCACTCACTGTGGACTTTACCAGGCATTATCCCTGTACTTTACCACGCATTCCTGCTGTACTTTACCAGGCACTCCCCCTGTACGTTACCAGGCACTCCCCCTGTACTTTACCAGGCACTCACCCTGTACTTTACCAGGACTCCACCTGTACTATAGCAGGCACTCCCCCTGTACTTTACCAGGGACTCCACCTGTACCTTAGCAGGCACTCCCCCGGTACTTTACCAGGCACTCACCCCGTACTTTTCCAGACACTCCACCTGTACTTTAGCAGGCACTCCCTCTGTACTTTACCAGGCATTCCCCCTGTACATTACCAGGCACTCACCCTGTACTTTTCCAGGCACTCCCCCTGTACTTTACCAGGCACTCACCCTGTACTTTACCTGGCGTTCCCCCTGTACTTTACCGGGCACTCCCCTTGTACTTTAACAGGCACTCCCCATGTACTTTACCAGACATTCCCCCTGTACTTTACCAGGTGCTCCCCCTGTACTTTACCAGGCATTCCCCCTGTACTTTAACATGCAATCCCACTGTATTTTACCAGGCATTCACCCTGTACTTTACCAGGCATTATCCCTGTACTTTTCCACGCATTCCCGCTATACTTTACCAGGCACTCCCCATGTACTTTACCAGGCACTCCCCCTGTGCTTTACCAGGCATTTCCCCCTGTACTTTACCAGGCACTCACCCTGTACTTTACCAGGCACTCCCCTGTACCTAAGCAGGCACTCCCCCTGTACTTTAACTGGCACTCACCCTGTACTTTACCAGGGACTCACCCTGTACTTTACCAGACACTCCACCTGTACGTTACCAGGCACTCCCCCTGTACATTACCAGAAACTCCCCCTGTACTTTAGCAGGCACTCCCCCTGTATTTTACCAGGAATTCCCCCTGTACATTACCAGGCACTCACCCTGTACGTTACCAGGCACTCCCCCTGTACATTACCAGACACTCCCCCTGTACTTTACCAGGCACTCCCCTGTACTTTACCAGGCATTTCCCCTGTACATTTCCAGGCACTCCCCCTGTACTTTACCAGGCACTCCCCCTGTACTTTAACAGGCATTCCCCCGGTACTTTAACAGGCAATCCCCCTGTACTTTACCAGGCATTCCCCCTGTACTTTACCAGGCGCTCCCCCTGTACTTTATCAGGCATTCCCCCTGTACTTTGACATGAAATCCCCCTGTGCATTACCAGGCACTCCCCCTGTACTTTACCAGGCACTCCCCCTGTACTTTAACAGGCATTCCCCCTGTACTTTGACATGAAATCCCCCTGTACATTACCAGGCACTCACCCTGTCTTTTCCAGGCAGTCCCCCTGTACTTTACCACGCATTCCCGCTGTATTTTACCAGGCACTCCCCCTGTACCTAACCAGACATTCCCCCTGTACTTAACCATGCACTACCCCTGTACTTCACCAGGCACTCCCTCTGTACTTTATCAGGCATTCACCCTGTAGTTTACCAGGCATACCCCCTTTACTTTACCAGCCATTCCCCCTGTACTTTACCAGGCTTTCCTCTGTACTTTACCAGGCACTCCCCCTGTACTTTACCAGGCATTCCCTCTGTACTTTACCAGCCATTCCCCCTGTATTTTTCAAGGCATTCCCCCTGTACTTTACCAGGCACTCCCCCTGTACTTGACCAGGCATTCACCTGTACTTTACCAGGCACTCCCCCTGTACTTTAACACACATTCCCCCTGTACTTTAACAGGCAGTCCCCCTGTATTTTACAAAGCGTTCACCCTGTACTTTACCAGTCACTCCCCCGTACCTTACCAGGCATTCGCCCTGAACTTTACCAGGCACACCCCCTGTACTTTACCAGGCACACCCCCTGTACTTTACCAGGCATTCACCCTGTAATTTACCAGGCACTCCCCCTGTACTTTACCAGGCACTCCCCCTGTACTTTACCAGGCACTCACCCTGTACTTTACCAGGACTCCACCTGTACTATAGCAGGCACTCCCCCTGTACTTTAGCAGGCACTCCCCCTGTACTTTACCAGGCATTCCACCTGTACTTTAGCAGGCACTCCCCCTGTACTTTACCAGGCACTCCATCTGTACCTTAGCAGGCACTCCCACTGTCCTTTACCAGGGATTCCCTCTGTACGTTACCAGGCACTCCCCCTGTACTTTACCAGGATTCCCCTGTACTTTACCAGGCATTCACCCTGTACTTTAACAGGCACTCCCTCTGTACTTTACCAGGCATTATCCCTGTACTTTACCACGCATTTCCTCTGTATTTTACCAGGCACTCCCCCTGTACCTAACCAGACATTCCCCCTGTACTTAACCATGCACTACCCCTGTACTTCACCAGGCACTCCCTCTGTACCTTATCAGGCATTCACCCTGTAGTTTACCAGGCATACCCCCTTTACTTTACCAGCCATTCCCCCTGTACTTTACCAGGCACTCCCCCTGTACTTGACCAGGCATTCCCCTGTACTTTACCAGGCACTCCCCCTGTACCTTAACACGCATTCCCCCTGTACTTTAACAGGCAGTCCCCCTGTATTTTACAAAGCGTTCACCCTGTACTTTACCAGTCACTCCCCCGTACTTTACCAGATATTCGCCCTGTACTTTGCCAGGCACACCCCGCGTACTTTACCAGGCACACCCCCTGTACTTTACCAGGCACTCCCCCTGTACTTTACCAGGCACTCCCCCTGTACTTTACCAGGCACTCCCCCTGTACTTTACCAGGCACTCACCCTGTACTTTACCAGGACTCCACCTGTACTATAGCAGGCACTCCCCCTGTACTTTAGCAGGCACTCCCCCTGTACTTTACCAGGCATTCCACCTGTACTTTAGCAGGCACTCCCCCTGTACTTTACCAGGCATTCCCCCTGTACTTTACCTGGCATTCCCCATGTACTTTACCGGGCACTCCCCCTGTACTTTACCAGGCACTCACCATGTACTTTAACAGGTATTCCCCCTGTACTTTACCAGGCAATCCTCCTGTACTTTACCAGGCATTTCCCCCTGTACTTTAACAGGCACTCACCCTGTACTTTACCAGGGACTCACCCTGTACTTTACCAGACACTCCCCTTGTACTTTACCACGCATTCCCGCTGTACTTTCCCAGGCACTCCCCCTGTAGTTAAGCAGGCATTCCCCCTGTACTTTAACATGAAATCCCCCTGTACATTACCAGGCACTCACCCTGTACTTTACCAGACACTCCCCTTGTACTTTACCAGGCATTCCCGCTGTACTTTACCAGGCACTCCCCCTGTACTTTTGCAGGCACTCCCCCTGTACCTTTACAAGCAATCCACCTGCACTTTAAGAGGCACTTCCCCCTGTATTTTAACAGGCATTCACCCTGTACTTTACCAGACACTCCCCCTGTACTTTACCAGGGACTCCCCCTGTACTTTACCAGGCACTCCCCATGTACTTTAACAGGCATTCCCCCTGTACTTTACCAGGCAGCCCTCCTGTACTTTACCAGGCGTTCCCCCTGTACTTTACCAGGCTCTCCCCCTGTACTATAACAGGCATTCCCCCTGTACTTTACCAGGCACTCACTGTGGACTTTACCAGGCATTATCCCTGTACTTTACCACGCATTCCTGCTGTACTTTACCAGGCACTCCCCCTGTACGTTACCAGGCACTCCCCCTGTACTTTACCAGGCACTCACCCTGTACTTTACCAGGACTCCACCTGTACTATAGCAGGCACTCCCCCTGTACTTTACCAGGGACTCCACCTGTACCTTAGCAGGCACTCCCCCGGTACTTTACCAGGCACTCACCCCGTACTTTTCCAGACACTCCACCTGTACTTTAGCAGGCACTCCCTCTGTCCTTTACCAGGCATTCCCCCTGTACATTACCAGGCACTCACCCTGTACTTTTCCAGGCACTCCCCCTGTACTTTACCAGGCACTCCCCTGTACTTTACCAGGCACTCCCCCTGTACTTTTGCAGGCACTCCCCCTGTACCTTTACAAGCAATCCACCTGCACTTTAAGAGGCACTTCCCCCTGTATTTTAACAGGCATTCACCCTGTACTTTACCAGACACTCCCCCTGTACTTTACCAGGGACTCCCCCTGTACTTTACCAGGCACTCCCCATGTACTTTAACAGGCATTCCCCCTGTACTTTACCAGGCAGTCCTCTTGTACTTTACCAGGCGTTCCCCCTGTACTTTACCAGGCTCTCCCCCTGTAATTTAACAGGCATTCCCCCTGTACTTTACCAGGCACTCCCTGTGGACTTTACCAGGCATTATCCCTGTACTTTACCACGCATTCCTGCTGTACTTTACCAGGCACTCCCCCTGTACGTTACCAGGCACTCCCCCTGTACTTTACCAGGCACTCACCCTGTACTTTACCAGGCACTCACCCTGTACTATAGCAGGCACTCCCCCTGTACTTTACCAGGGACTCCACCTGTACCTTAGCAGGCACTCCCCCGGTACTTTAACAGGCACTCACCCTATACTTTACCTGGCACTCACACCGTACTTTTCCAGACACTCCACCTGTACTTTAGCAGGCACTCCCTCTGTACTTTACCAGGCATTCCCCCTGTACATTACCAGGCACTCACCCTGTACTTTTCCAGGCACTCCCCCTGTACTTTACCAGGCACTCCCCCTGTACTTTACCAGGCACTCACCAAGTACTTTACCTGGCGTTCCCCCTGTACTTTACCGGGCACTCCCCTTGTACTTTAACAGGCACTCCCCATGTACTTTACCAGACATTCCCCCTGTACTTTACCAGGTGCTCCCCCTGTACTTTACCAGGCATTCCCCCTGTACTTTAACATGCAATCCCACTGTATTTTACCAGGCATTCACCCTGTACTTTACCAGGCATTATCCCTGTACTTTTCCACGCATTCCCGCTATACTTTACCAGGCACTCCCCATGTACTTTACCAGGCACTCCCCCTGTACTTTACCAGGCATTTCCCCCTGTACCTTACCAGGCACTCACCCTGTACTTTACCAGGCACTCCCCTGTACCTAAGCAGGCACTCCCCCTGTACTTTAACTGGCACTCACCCTGTACTTTACCAGGGACTCACCCTGTACTTTACCAGACACTCCACCTGTACGTTACCAGGCACTCCCCCTGTACATCACCAGAAACTCCCCCTGTACTTTAGCAGGCACTCCCCCTGTATTTTACCAGGAATTCCCCCTGTACATTACCAGGCACTCACCCTGTACGTTACCAGGCACTCCCCCTGTACATTACCAGACACTCCCCCTGTACTTTACCAGGCACTCCCCTGTACTTTACCAGGCATTTCCCCTGTACATTTCCAGGCACTCCCCCTGTACTTTACCAGGCACTCCCCCTGTACTTTAACAGGCATTCCCCCGGTACTTTAACAGGCAATCCCCCTGTACTTTACCAGGCATTCCACCTGTACTTTACCAGGCGCTCCCCCTGTACTTTATCAGGCATTCCCCCTGTACTTTGACATGAAATCCCCCTGTGCATTACCAGGCACTCCCCCTGTACTTTACCAGGCACTCCCCCTGTACTTTAACAGGCATTCCCCCTGTACTTTGACATGAAATCCCCCTGTACATTACCAGGCACTCACCCTGTCTTTTCCAGGCAGTCCCCCTGTACTTTACCACGCATTCCCGCTGTATTTTACCAGGCACTCCCCCTGTACCTAACCAGACATTCCCCCTGTACTTAACCATGCACTACCCCTGTACTTCACCAGGCACTCCCTCTGTACTTTATCAGGCATTCACCCTGTAGTTTACCAGGCATACCCTCTTTACTTTACCAGCCATTCCCCCTGTACTTTACCAGGCATTCCCTCTGTACTTTACCAGGCACTCCCCCTGTACTTTACCAGGCATTCCCTCTGTACTTTACCAGCCATTCCCCCTGTATTTTTCAAGGCATTCCCCCTGTACTTTACCAGGCACTCCCCCTGTACTTGACCAGGCATTCACCTGTACTTTACCAGGCACTCCCCCTGTACTTTAACACACATTCCCCCTGTACTTTAACAGGCAGTTCCCCTGTATTTTACAAAGCGTTCACCCTGTACTTTACCAGTCACTCCCCCGTACCTTACCAGGCATTCGCCCTGTACTTTACCAGGCACACCCCCTGTACTTTACCAGGCACACCCCCTGTACTTTACCAGGCATTCACCCTGTAATTTACCAGGCACTCTCCATGTACTTTACCAGGCACTCCCCCTGTACTTTACCAGGCACTCACCCTGTACTTTACCAGGACTCCACCTGTACTATAGCAGGCACTCCCCCTGTACTTTAGCAGGCACTCCCCCTGTACTTTACCAGGCATTCCACCTGTACTTTAGCAGGCACTCCCCCTGTACTTTACCAGGCACTCCATCTGTACCTTAGCAGGCACTCCCCCTGTACTTTAACAGGCACTCACCCTGTACTTTACCAAGCACTCACCCTGTTCTTTACCAGACACTCCACCTGTACTTTAGCCGGCACTCCCCCTGTACTTTACCAGGCATTCCCCCTGTACATTACCAGGTATTCCCCCTGTACATTACCAGGCACTCACCCTGTACTTTTCCATGCACTTCCCCTGTACTTTACCAGGCACTCCCCTGTACTTTACCAGGCATTCCCCCTGTACTTTTCCAGGTATTCCCCCTGTACTTTACCAAGCACTCCCCCTGTACTTTACCAGGCACTCCCACTGTCCTTTACCAGGGACTCCCTCTGTACGTTACCAGGCAATCCCCCTGTACTTTACCAGGATTCCCCTGTACTTTAGCAGGCAGTCCCCCTGTACTTTACCAGGCATTCACCCTGTACTTTAACAGGCACTCCCTCTGTACTTTACCAGGCATTATCCCTGTACTTTACCACGCATTTCGTCTGTATTTTACCAGGCACTCCCCCTGTACCTAACCAGACATTCCCCCTGTACTTAACCATGCACTACCCCTGTACTTTACCAGGACTCCACCTGTACTATAGCAGGCACTCCCCCTGTATTTTACAAAGCGTTCACCCTGTACTTTACCAGTCACTCCCCCGTACTTTACCAGGCATTCGCCCTGTGCTTTACCAGGCACACCCCGCGTACTTTACCAGGCACATCCCCAGTACGTTACCAGGCACTCCCCCTGTACTTTACCAGGCACTCCCCCTGTACTTTACCAGGCACTCCCCCTGTACTTTACCAGGCACTCACCCTGTACTTTACCAGGCACTCCCCTGTACCTAAGCAGGCACTCCCCCTGTACTTTACCAGGCACTCACCCTGTACTTTACCAGGACTCCACCTGTACTATAGCAGGCACTCCCCCTGTACTTTAGCAGGCACTCCCCCTGTACTTTACCAGGCATTCCACCTGTACTTTAGCAGGCACTCCCCCTGTACTTTACCAGGCACTCCATCTGTACCTTAGCAGGCACTCCCCCTTTACTTTAACAGGCACTCACCCTGTACTTTACCAAGCACTCACCCTGTTCTTTACCAGACACTCCACCTGTACTTTAGCCGGCACTCCCCCTGTACTTTACCAGGCATTCCCCCTGTACATTACCAGGTATTCCCCCTGTACATTACCAGGCACTCACCCTGTACTTTTCCATGCACTTCCCCTGTACTTTACCAGGCACTCCCCTGTACTTTACCAGGCATTCCCCCTGTACTTTTCCAGGTATTCCCCCTGTACTTTACCAAGCACTCCCCCTGTACTTTACCAGGCACTCCCACTGTCCTTTACCAGGGACTCCCTCTGTACGTTACCAGGCAATCCCCCTGTACTTTACCAGGATTCCCCTGTACTTTAGCAGGCAGTCCCCCTGTACTTTACCAGGCATTCACCCTGTACTTTAACAGGCACTCCCTCTGTACTTTACCAGGCATTATCCCTGTACTTTACCACGCATTTCGTCTGTATTTTACCAGGCACTCCCCCTGTACCTAACCAGACATTCCCCCTGTACTTAACCATGCACTACCCCTGTACTTTACCAGGACTCCACCTGTACTATAGCAGGCACTCCCCCTGTATTTTACAAAGCGTTCACCCTGTACTTTACCAGTCACTCCCCCGTACTTTACCAGGCATTCGCCCTGTACTTTACCAGGCACACCCCACGTACTTTACCAGGCACACCCCCAGTACTTTACCAGGCACTCCCCCTGTACTTTACCAGGCACTCCCCCTGTACTTTACCAGGCACTCACCCTGTACTTTACCAGGCACTCCCCTGTACCTAAGCAGGCACTCCCCCTGTACTTTAACTGGCACTCACCCTGTACTTTACCAGGGACTCACCCTGTACTTTACCAGACACTCCACCTGTACGTTACCAGGCACTCCCCCTGTACATTACCAGAAACTCCCCCTGTACTTTAGCAGGCACTCCCCCTGTATTTTACCAGGAATTCCCCCTGTACATTACCAGGCACTCACCCTGTACGTTACCAGGCACTCCCCCTGTACATTACCAGACACTCCCCCTGTACTTTACCAGGCACTCCCCTGTACTTTACCAGGCATTTCCCCTGTACATTTCCAGGCACTCCCCCTGTACTTTACCAGGCACTCCCCCTGTACTTTAACAGGCATTCCCCCGGTACTTTAACAGGCAATCCCCCTGTACTTTACCAGGCATTCCCCCTGTACTTTACCAGGCGCTCCCCCTGTACTTTATCAGGCATTCCCCCTGTACTTTGACATGAAATCCCCCTGTACATTACCAGGCACTCCCCCTGTACTTTACCAGGCACTCCCCCTGTACTTTAACAGGCATTCCCCGTGTACTTTGACATGAAATCCCCCTGTACATTACCAGGCACTCACCCTGTCTTTCCAGGCAGTCCCCCTGTACTTTACCACGCATTCCCGCTGTATTTTACCAGGCACTCCCCCTGTACCTAACCAGACATTCCCCCTGTACTTAACCATGCACTACCCCTGTACTTCACCAGGCACTCCCTCTGTACTTTATCAGGCATTCACCCTGTAGTTTACCAGGCATACCCCCTTTACTTTACCAGCCATTCCCCCTGTACTTTACCAGGCATTCCCTCTGTACTTTACCAGGCACTCCCCCTGTACTTTACCAGGCATTCCCTCTGTACTTTACCAGCCATTCCCCCTGTATTTTTCAAGGCATTCCCCCTGTACTTTACCAGGCACTCCCCCTGTACTTTACCAGGCACTCCCACTGTCCTTTACCAGGGACTCCCTCTGTACGTTACCAGGCAATCCCCCTGTACTTTACCAGGATTCCCCTGTACTTTAGCAGGCAGTCCCCCTGTAATTTACCAGGCATTCACCCTGTACTTTAACAGGCACTCCCCCTGTACCTAACCAGACATTCCCCCTGTACTTAACCATGCACTACCCCTGTACTTTACCAGGACTCCACCTGTACTATAGCAGGCACTCCCCCTGTATTTTACAAAGCGTTCACCCTGTACTTTACCAGTCACTCCCCCGTACTTTACCAGGCATTCGCCCTGTGCTTTACCAGGCACACCCCGCGTACTTTACCAGGCACATCCCCAGTACGTTACCAGGCACTCCCCCTGTACTTTACCAGGCACTCCCCCTGTACTTTACCAGGCACTCCCCCTGTACTTTACCAGGCACTCACCCTGTACTTTACCAGGCACTCCCCTGTACCTAAGCAGGCACTCCCCCTGTACTTTACCAGGCACTCACCCTGTACTTTACCAGGACTCCACCTGTACTATAGCAGGCACTCCCCCTGTACTTTAGCAGGCACTCCCCCTGTACTTTACCAGGCATTCCACCTGTACTTTAGCAGGCACTCCCCCTGTACTTTACCAGGCACTCCATCTGTACCTTAGCAGGCACTCCCCCTGTACTTTAACAGGCACTCACCCTGTACTTTACCAAGCACTCACCCTGTTCTTTACCAGACACTCCACCTGTACTTTAGCCGGCACTCCCCCTGTACTTTACCAGGCATTCCCCCTGTACATTACCAGGTATTCCCCCTGTACATTACCAGGCACTCACCCTGTACTTTTCCATGCACTTCCCCTGTACTTTACCAGGCACTCCCCTGTACTTTACCAGGCATTCCCCCTGTACTTTTCCAGGTATTCCCCCTGTACTTTACCAAGCACTCCCCCTGTACTTTACCAGGCACTCCCACTGTCCTTTACCAGGGACTCCCTCTGTACGTTACCAGGCAATCCCCCTGTACTTTACCAGGATTCCCCTGTACTTTAGCAGGCAGTCCCCCTGTACTTTACCAGGCATTCACCCTGTACTTTAACAGGCACTCCCTCTGTACTTTACCAGGCATTATCCCTGTACTTTACCACGCATTTCGTCTGTATTTTACCAGGCACTCCCCCTGTACCTAACCAGACATTCCCCCTGTACTTAACCATGCACTACCCCTGTACTTTACCAGGACTCCACCTGTACTATAGCAGGCACTCCCCCTGTATTTTACAAAGCGTTCACCCTGTACTTTACCAGTCACTCCCCCGTACTTTACCAGGCATTCGCCCTGTACTTTACCAGGCACACCCCACGTACTTTACCAGGCACACCCCCAGTACTTTACCAGGCACTCCCCCTGTACTTTACCAGGCACTCCCCCTGTACTTTACCAGGCACTCACCCTGTACTTTACCAGGCACTCCCCTGTACCTAAGCAGGCACTCCCCCTGTACTTTAACTGGCACTCACCCTGTACTTTACCAGGGACTCACCCTGTACTTTACCAGACACTCCACCTGTACGTTACCAGGCACTCCCCCTGTACATTACCAGAAACTCCCCCTGTACTTTAGCAGGCACTCCCCCTGTATTTTACCAGGAATTCCCCCTGTACATTACCAGGCACTCACCCTGTACGTTACCAGGCACTCCCCCTGTACATTACCAGACACTCCCCCTGTACTTTACCAGGCACTCCCCTGTACTTTACCAGGCATTTCCCCTGTACATTTCCAGGCACTCCCCCTGTACTTTACCAGGCACTCCCCCTGTACTTTAACAGGCATTCCCCCGGTACTTTAACAGGCAATCCCCCTGTACTTTACCAGGCATTCCCCCTGTACTTTACCAGGCGCTCCCCCTGTACTTTATCAGGCATTCCCCCTGTACTTTGACATGAAATCCCCCTGTACATTACCAGGCACTCCCCCTGTACTTTACCAGGCACTCCCCCTGTACTTTAACAGGCATTCCCCGTGTACTTTGACATGAAATCCCCCTGTACATTACCAGGCACTCACCCTGTCTTTCCAGGCAGTCCCCCTGTACTTTACCACGCATTCCCGCTGTATTTTACCAGGCACTCCCCCTGTACCTAACCAGACATTCCCCCTGTACTTAACCATGCACTACCCCTGTACTTCACCAGGCACTCCCTCTGTACTTTATCAGGCATTCACCCTGTAGTTTACCAGGCATACCCCCTTTACTTTACCAGCCATTCCCCCTGTACTTTACCAGGCATTCCCTCTGTACTTTACCAGGCACTCCCCCTGTACTTTACCAGGCATTCCCTCTGTACTTTACCAGCCATTCCCCCTGTATTTTTCAAGGCATTCCCCCTGTACTTTACCAGGCACTCCCCCTGTACTTGACCAGGCATTCACCTGTACTTTACCAGGCACTCCCCCTGTACTTTAACACACATTCCCCCTGAACTTTAACAGGCAGTCCCCCTGTATTTTACAAAGCGTTCACCCTGTACTTTACCAGTCACTCCCCCGTACCTTACCAGGCATTCGCCCTGTACTTTACCAGGCATTCACCCTGTAATTTACCAGGCACTCCCCCTGTACTTTACCAGGCACTCCCCCTGTACTTTACCAGGCACTCACCCTGTACTTTACCAGGCATTCACCCTGTAATTTACCAGGCACTCCCCCTGTACTTTACCAGGCACTCCCCCTGTACTTTACCAGGCACTCACCCTGTACTTTACCAGGACTCCACCTGTACTATAGCAGGCACTCCCCCTGTACTTTAGCAGGCACTCCCCCTGTACTTTACCAGGCATTCCACCTGTACTTTAGCAGGCACTCCCCCTGTACTTTACCAGGCACTCCATCTGTACCTTAGCAGGCACTCCCCCTGTACTTTAACAGGCACTCACCCTGTACTTTACCAAGCACTCACCCTGTTCTTTACCAGACACTCCACCTGTACTTTAGCCGGCACTCCCCCTGTACTTTACCAGGCATTCCCCCTGTACATTACCAGGTATTCCCCCTGTACATTACCAGGCACTCACCCTGTACTTTTCCATGCACTTCCCCTGTACTTTACCAGGCACTCCCCTGTACTTTACCAGGCATTCCCCCTGTACTTTTCCAGGTATTCCCCCTGTACTTTACCAAGCACTCCCCCTGTACTTTACCAGGCACTCCCACTGTCCTTTACCAGGGACTCCCTCTGTACGTTACCAGGCAATCCCCCTGTACTTTACCAGGATTCCCCTGTACTTTAGCAGGCAGTCCCCCTGTACTTTACCAGGCATTCACCCTGTACTTTAACAGGCACTCCCTCTGTACTTTACCAGGCATTATCCCTGTACTTTACCACGCATTTCGTCTGTATTTTACCAGGCACTCCCCCTGTACCTAACCAGACAATCCCCCTGTACTTAACCATGCACTACCCCTGTACTTTACCAGGACTCCACCTGTACTTTACCAGTCACTCCCCCGTACTTTACCAGGCATTCGCCCTGTACTTTACCAGGCACACCCCGCGTACTTTACCAGGCACACCCCGCGTACTTTACCAGGCACTCCCCCTGTACTTTACCAGGCACTCCCCCTGTACTTTACCAGGCACTCCCCCTGTACTTTACCAGGCACTCACCCTGTACTTTACCAGGACTCCACCTGTACTATAGCAGGCACTCCCCCTGTACTTTAGCAGGCACTCCCCCTGTACTTTACCAGGCATTCCACCTGTACTTTAGCAGGCACTCCCCCTGTACTTTACCAGGCATTCCCCCTGTACTTTACCTGGCATTCCCCATGTACTTTACCGGGCACTCCCCCTGTACTTTACCAGGCACTCACCATGTACTTTAACAGGTATTCCCCCTGTACTTTACCAGGCACTCACCCTGTACTTTACCAGGGACTCACCCTGTACTTTACCAGACACTCCCCTTGTACTTTACCACGCATTCCCGCTGTACTTTCCCAGGCACTCCCCCTGTACTTTAGCAGGCATTCCCCCTGTACTTTAACATGAAATCCCCCTGTACATTACCAGGCACTCACCCTGTACTTTACCAGACACTCCCCTTGTACTTTACCAGGCACTCACCCTGTACTTTACCAGGACTCCACCTGTACTATAGCAGGCACTCCCCCTGTACTTTACCAGGGACTCCACCTGTACCTTAGCAGGCACTCCCCCGGTTTTTTAACAGGCACTCACCCTGTACTTTACCAGGCACTCACCCCGTACTTTTCCAGACACTCCACCTGTACTTTAGCAGGCACTCCCCCTGTACCTTTACAAGCAATCCACCTGCACTTTAAGAGGCACTTCCCCCTGTATTTTAACAGGCATTCACCCTGTACTTTACCAGACACTCCCCCTGTACTTTACCAGGGACTCCCCCTGTACTTTACCAGGCACTCCCCATGTACTTTAACAGGCATTCCCCCTGTACTTTACCAGGCAGTCCTCCTGTACTTTACCAGGCGTTCCCCCTGTACTTTACCAGGCTCTCCCCCTGTACTTTAACAGGCATTCCCCCTGTACTTTACCAGGCACTCCCTGTGGACTTTACCAGGCATTATCCCTGTACTTTACCACGCATTCCTGCTGTACTTTACCAGGCACTCCCCCTGTACGTTACCAGGCACTCCCCCTGTACTTTACCAGGCACTCACCCTGTACTTTACCAGGACTCCACCTGTACTATAGCAGGCACTCCCCCTGTACTTTACCAGGGACTCCACCTGTACCTTAGCAGGCACTCCCCCGGTTTTTTAACAGGCACTCACCCTGTACTTTACCAGGCACTCACCCCGTACTTTTCCAGACACTCCCCCTGTACTTTACCAGGCACACCCCCTGTACTTTAGCAGGCACTCCCCCTGTACTTTTACAAGCAATCCCCCTGTACTTTAACAGGCACTTCCCTCTGTATTTTAACAGGCATTCCCCCTGTACTTTATCAGGCATTCCCAATGTACTTTAACATGCAATCCCCCTGTATTTTACCAGGCATTCACCCTGTACTTTACCAGGCACTCCCTCTGTACTTTACCAGGCATTATCCCTGTACTTTACCACGCATTCCCGCTGTATTTTACCAGGCAGTCCTCTTGTACTTTACCAGGCGTTCCCCCTGTACTTTACCAGGCTCTCCCCCTGTAATTTAACAGGCATTCCCCCTGTACTTTACCAGGCACTCCCTG